>NC_052675.1:2475000-2752500 GCF_016802725.1 Solenopsis invicta | reverse complement strand
AAAATTAATGTGAAATAAATATTAAATTAATGTTGAATAAATGTTAAATTAATGTTTTCAAAAAATGCTTTTTCAAATAAAAATTAATGTGAAATAAATGTTAATTAAACCTTAAATAAACGTTAAATAAATATTTTCCCAAATCATTATTTTAAACATTTAATTAATGTTAAATGTTAAATAAACGTTAAATAAACGTTAAATAAATATTTTCTCAAAATCATTATTTTAAATATTTAATTAATGTTAAATAAATATTTAATAAATATTTTTGTTATAATGAATTGTACAATGAAAAATTAATATTAAATAGATATTAAAAAAATATTTACAAAATATTGTGTGCTGATTGGGATTTTTCTCCATGACAATGCTCCATCACATACGGCAAAACCGATTCGCGAAACGTTGGAAGCACTCAGCTGGGAAGTGCTAGCCCATGCGGCTTATTTACCAGACTTGGCTCCTTCCGATTACCACTTGTTTGCATCAATGGGTCACGCAATTGCTGCGTAGCGCTTTAGTTTGTACGAAGATGTGAAAAAATGGCTCAATGAATGGTTCGCGGCAAAAGAGGAAGATTTGTATTAGCGTGGTATCCACAAATTACCCGAAAGATAGGAAAAATGTATAACTAGCAATGGAGCATACTTTGAATAAATTACTTTTTATTATTCTTTCGAATTTAACGTATTTTTTTGGAAAAAGAATCCGCATTTCATACTTGTACACTTGGTATATATATAGGAGAAAAGGGTATTATGGCTACCCCCTTTATCTCCGTTATTAGATGACGTATTCTAACAATTGCTTATGAAGTTATTCATTTAGTAGCTCGCCATTTTTTAGTGATGCTAACTGACAATTGTTACAAGGCATTTTTACTTTTGAGCATTTCTAAACTTTTTCAAGGTGCACATTTCACCTTTAATTACACATACTTTCTCATTATTTTTAAACTCGAGTGTATCATCAGATAAATGTACATACATTCGAACGTTTTTTTTTTTGTTATTTAACTTTTTATTCGGCTGTATATATTTTGAGTTATACAAAGTTGAAACAATAATATGGAATTTCATTAATATGGTTTTTTAAGCAAAATTTTTATATCGAAATATTTCTTTGACAAATCATTTTAGAGGGCGGTGTCTAAAAACATTAGAAACATTAAGTATTTTATACTTGTTGTTAAACAAAAATAAAATAATGTTTCTAATAAAATTTTTAATGGTATTTCTAAAGTTTCAGAAAAATTCTATATCAGGAAACTTCCAAACAATGCAAAATTAAAAATATATAATTTTGTAACAAGGTACTGTGTTTCTTTTAAATTAAATTAAATTAAATTTTTAAAATTATTTTTATTTTAGATAGCCATATTACAATCACTTTTTTTCCACCGATTATGCAGTGCATTAGATTTTCATAAAGCTTGTCCTAAATAATAAATATTTCAATACTTTGAGTATAGAATCTGTCAAACAACACTTTGACGATGTAGCACTAAAAGGTAAGGAAAACACTACCTAATTTTTATATTTTGTCGCTAAAATTCAGTAAAAAAATCATCGAAGACAGAAAATTAGAAAGGCATTTAAAGCTTGAAGTTTACATTTTAATATACTTTTAACCGTTTAAAAATTTTTTCATTTTCATAGTTCTGTGTTCATAAAACTAATTGCATTTTGTTGTTCAAATGTATATATCTTTAACATTCTGCCATTTAAACTTTTGTATGCACACATAGATCATTTTTTAATATAAAGATATATGTATAATATTACTTCACTCCATAGGCCAATTGCAATTGGTCTAGCCGACCATGATTATTTAAACGTATACGGAATAAAACAGAATTAATACTTTGAAACACGAAGAAACATACGATCGTTGATTTATAATTATTACAAAATACTACTGCGCAATAAGTACCGCATTTTTCGACTCTTATTTGTCTTTCTTACGCCTGACGCCAAAAAATTTTCCTTAATTTTTTGCACCATTCGCATACATTCGTCGATATAATTTCCAATATAATTAAATTTTTTCCACAAAAATAATAGATGCAAATTATGACAAGAGATTTGACTTATAAAAATAATTTAATATATTCAACCACTTGGAATAAAAATTTATAAGTAAATCGAAATAGATATACGTAACCTTTTAATTTTCTTGTAACACTTTTTACTACATTTAAAAATATAAATTATAATAAAATAATAAACTCGTGATCGCATGATGATTGCGTGTACCGAGTGCTATTGCGCCGTACACCGGAGATCACCAATAAAATATAACTTATATTAAACCAGATATAATATGCGGAACTTAAGGAATGCGATTCACATTGCTCGCACGCACCTTTCCCGTACCTCGCGACTCTCGCCTGCGCCTAAAAACTAGCGCGGACCAATCTCAACTATTTTCCCAGACGCAAAAAAAATAGTTTTCGCACAGTAACAGCAATAAACCCATAATTTTCGACCTGGAAACATGTGGTACGTACATTCAGTTATTATACCGCGCTTGCTATCATAACAAACTGCCGGTGAATTTCAGCAGGACGAACTTTTTTCGCATTTAAAAACCGAATAACAGAGCGCACTTCACAATCGGCGGGATTACTGATTGACATGGCGACAAACAAAGTAGTATAACCACACAACCAATACCGGCAAAGATGTGAAACTTAATGGAGGCATAGTGAGGGACTGACTAAAAGTGGCTAACCTTAAACGGACGTCATGTGACAGCCGCCGCGGACGCAATATACAATTCGGTTCTTACTTTAAAAATGACCTTCGTATATACACTATACATAAAGTATGTGTATGATTACAAAATAAAGTTACTTAGGCCAAATGCGTATATTCATTTTGTATTATAAGCAAGTATATATACGTACTTGATAATGTGTGACAGAAAGCACTATAGAAAAATAGTACGAGAAAATGCGACAGAAAATCTGTTGTGCGATTGGTTATCTATTTAGTTCGCGCATGTGCAGTTCAATTTCGTACACGCTGAAATCGGGAGAGTTGCGTTACTGTATATACTGTGATTGGACTCTAGGATCATACACATCACACCGCGTCTCGCAGTCCCCACGAGTATCTATAAGTTCCCGTGAGCGTAAATCAAGGCGCGTGCCGCAGTGCGTGGGAAGGGGTGATATTTCAAGGACCTAAACCATATTGAAAAACTGACAGAAAGTGGGAAAGTTGTCCCCCCGGTACACCTCATCGACAACTTGTCAATATAATTAGGAGCGATCCCGGAGCTCTGTTTGTTCAGATTGAGCTTATAATCGGTAAGGCGGGCACCTAGGGCAACTTCCAAACGCAAGATCATATGTTAGATCACGGGCGGGCTACCTATTTTGGAATAATGGAGCTTCCTCAAGACCAAGTTGTCTTTGATAAATTATATTCTGTCTTAAAATTTATTTTGCAATGAGAATAAATTATCTAAAGAATATTTTCTCTGTAATTTATTTTTCTGAAATCAGCTTCTCTAGAATTTTTTTTATCTTCATAAATTTTATTTTTCTGAGACTCAAGTTCTTTAAAATCAATTTTCTAAAAATCCAATCTTACTTGAAAATTTAAAAAAATCTTGAAATGTAATTTTTCTAAAATACTACTCTCTTAAGATTTATTTTTTGGAAACAATTTATTTTTTTAACTATCCCGTATAAAATATTAAAGAAGCCTTCTCTATTTCACTTTACTATTCAAAAACTAAATCAGGACGAGCGCTTTCTAGCTACCACTAGGATAGTGAAATCCTTATCTGCTTCTTGTCTAAATCACGCACATCCTTAGACTCATGTCAAGTGCTTCCTGGCCACCACCAGGATAGCGAAACCCTGGTCATTTGTCTTCAAAAATTAACGCTTTATTTCCGAAAGATAAAATCTCTCTTAAAATAAAATTAAAATACAAACAGCCTTGTGCTTTATTACTCGCGCTCTCTTTCTTGCATTGGTCTCGGAGAAAAATCCATTAAAAATCACGCATATACACTAAGAAACTCCACATTAATAGCTTTCGAAAATTTCGCTAATCACTTTTCCATTCTTCTAGAAATTTTCTTTTGCTTTTGTTTTTTTCTCTGGCTCTATCTTTTACTCTGCTAAAACTGCTACTAACTTTTGTTCCTTTTCACTTATAAAAGAAATAGGAAAGCGGTAAGCAAACCATTTTTTTTTTTACTCGATTACTTTTGTGGCAATCTATTAATCTCATTTTTCCTAAAATGGATAAGACAGAACAATATAAAGAAAGAAAGAAGCGAGGAAAGCGAGGCAACCGTAGGGCCTTCATCGAAGGATTGAAAAAACAGTTACATGCGGCCGCCAAATTTAACCCGACTGCCGTGTTTCCCCTTTTCCCTCTTTTAATATTTGGAACTGCAGACATCGCATCGAGTGAATCCGGCTAAGACGGATCCACCTACCAGTAATACGACATAAGGCAAATCCGCGGAACAGTTTCGTTCCTCCAAGGGTCCCAACACATCCAACCCCCTTACGTCTATGCCAAAATCTCCAGCGCGTCTAAAAATAAAAAGCAGTTCGAGTTTCAAGTCTCGAGAACGCCCACCGGACACTTTGTCTTGAGCTTCTCGGCTCGGTAGCGGACATCGAATGAGTATTGTTGGAGCTCGAGGGCCCACCGCCCGAGTCGTTCTGTGGGGGAATCTATGCGCCGCAGCCACCGGAGGGCCTGGTGGTCGGTAATGACCGTGAACTCTTAGCCCTCCGAGATAGCCTCGCATATGCCGGATCCCCCACACGACGGCCAGGCACTCGAGCTCTGTAGCGCTATAGTTCCTTTTGGCCCGGTTCAGCGAACGACTTCCGTACGCTATGATGCGCTCGCCATCCTCAAAGTGCTGCGACAGAACGGCGCCAAGACCGTGATTGCTTGCGTCCATTTGCAGCAGAAATCGACGTGAAAAGTCCGGGCACGCGAGGATGGGTGCGGTAGTAAACGCGTCCTTTAATGCACGGAAGGCGAGCTCTTCCTCTGGGCCCCAATGCCACTGCGTGTTCTTCTTTGTAAGTTTGGTAAGGGGTGCCGCAACGGCCGCAAAGTTCGGAGTGAATCGTCGATACAAGGAGGCTAGTCCAATAAACTAGCGAATCTGACGTTGGTAGGGGTTGGCCACTCTGTGAGTGGTGCACACATCCGTGTAACGACACGGACCTTGTCCGGATCGGTGCAAATACCTCGTCGGTCTACGATGTGACCGAGGTACTTTAGTTCGGTGCAGTAGAAATGGCACTTGTCTTGGTTGAGCTTTAACCGGGCTTTCCGCAGGCGGCGAAACAATTTGCTCAGATGTTTCAGGTGATCAGCGAAGGTTGGGCTGGCGATGATGACGTCGTCCAAATACACGGATACGTGCGGTTCGAGCTCTGGCCCCAAAATCCGGTCGAGGAGTCGTTGGAAGGTGGCCGGAGCTGAATGCAAACCGAATGGTATTACGGTAAATTGCATTAAGCCTCGGCCCAGTACGGTGAAGGCCGTGACGGGGCGGCTTTCCGGCGTGAGGGGGATTTGCCAGTATCCCTTTTCCAAATCTAGAGTTATTGCGCCCCGCGCAGCTTGTCCAGTGTGAGTGTAATGTGCGGTAAGGGGTAGGCGTCCCGTTCGGTTACCTACGTTGACTTTTTGAAAGTCAATACAGAAGCAGTGCCTGCCGTCCTTCTTCTTGACTATGACCACCGGGGAGCTCCAAGCGCTGTTGGAAGGCTCGATTACCCCGGCGGCCTCCATAGTCTGGACTTTTTCGTCGATAATCTGCTGCAACGCGGGGTTCCGCGGCCGGTATCTCTGTTTGATTGGCTGATCGGTCTTTACTCGAATATGGTGTACGGCCTAATCAGTAGGTCTCTGGACTCGCTCGAACTTGGCGAGCTCGGCTGCCAGAAACGCCTACAATTTCTGTTCTTCCTGCGGTGTGTGTTCGGTCATCCCGGCGGTGACCAAATGCGTGGATCGGTGCTCTCGGTGTCGTCGAGTACGAGCTGGCGGCGGCGATAGAATGGTGAGACCGAGCTTTGACCACAGATCCGTCTCGATTAGTAGATCGCTCTCCAGCGACGGGAGGCGCTGGAAAGTGTGCTCTAACCTTCCGCTTGGCGATGCGCAGCGGGAGGCGGACTCGTCCGTAATAGCGGTGGTGCCAGATGCGCAGGGTCTTGGCGTGCTCGGCGACCCGGCGGTTGATCATTGAGATCTCGGCCCCGGTGTCCAGCAGGGCCGAGAATCGGCGCGGCCCGATGCGCACCGTAATGTGTGGTCATGGCTGGTAGCTTATGTGGACCCGGGCCGAGGGGCGGACGTGTCCTCGGCCGGTAGAGCGTTTCCCGCTCGGGGATAACACTCCTTAGTCAGGAACCCATCTTTGCCGCACTGCGAGCAGAATTTTTGGGCCGGTCGCTTGCAGTTGAAGCGGCTATGGCCGCGTTGCTTACACCGCCAGCAGGCGGTGTTTTGGTCGTATGGCGCGGTCTCGGCGGTGGTGGCGATAGCGGTGGTGATCTTGCGCTTCTCTGCCCGGTTTTTGCTCTCTTGAGCCTTGGTGATCTCCTCAAACTCGGCGGCCTGCTTTGCCAGGTCGGCGAGGTCGGTGGCGTCAGTGAGGCGTACGTACAGTTTTTACTCAGCCCGTAAGTTTTCATACAACCGGTCGACCTTTTTGGCCTGCGTAAACCCGCCCGCGCGCCACATCGTAGTTTGCAAAGCGGTCGCGTACTTTGCGTAAGGTTTCTTGGGCTGTTGCCAGCGTTCCTGAATCTCCCGGGCGAGCTTCGCTTGGTACCGTCGGGGCAGGTACTGTCGCCTGAGAGCGTGTGTGAAGTCTGACCAGTGTCCCAGTTATCTCGCTCGTTTCTGTACCAGGCTAGTGCGTCGCCCTTTAGTAGCTCGGGCAGGTCAACCTTTATTTGCTTGTCGGTGTAGCGGTACTCCTCCTGTAACTCGGCCACCCGCTCAAGGAAGGACAGAGGGTCTCGGCCGTCAAAATGGTAACCCTATTTCCTCATCTAGTTCACGACCTTGCTATGAGTACCGTGATCGGTCGCGTTTGTCGATTTCGGGCCCTGCGGCGGCCCGACGGGGCTGGGCATTGCGAGAAAATGGTGTTTAACGCGGTGACGGAGTTCTTTGGCGGTACCGGAGGTTTTGATTTGATAGAATTGGGCCAAGACTTCGAGCTGCTCTCTTTGTAAGCGGTCTATCCACTCTGTTAATGACATATTTGCTTCTGGGTATAATCAATCGGCTTCTCAAACGGTCTCTGTTCGGGCGCTATAGAACGGTGCACGGTTTCGGTGTTACGGTGTAGTGCAGTGCGGAAATTCCGGGATCGGTCCGGATAAGGCTCGTCGGTTGGTCAGGTGTCCATAATGATTATACCTAGTGTTTCAAGTAAACAAAATAGAGAATGCTTTATTTAGGGAGTGGTAGACGTGACAAAATGATAATCGTGAATTAAACAAGCAAGAAAGAGTTAACAAAATGAAAGAGAGCTTGTCGGTGCTCAACCAATAGCTGGTAAGCGGATTGTTAGTTGCGCAACGGAGTTACTAAAGATTAATTCATAATCTATACTTAAATAAAAAAACTGACTTGTAGGTATATCTAGATTTGACGGAATTACAACTATTCGCGGAATACTGAAAGATTACGCGGGTCTCTGGCCAGTACGGTCGGAAAAACTGCAGAACGTGGCGTGTTTGTCGCGTGGTGCGTGCGCGTGCGTGGACGATGCGAGCGCGGTGCGCGGCTGGTCGGTTTGTCTCTGCGGTTTTTCCGAGCGCGCCCCTATGCAGAGGGGCGGAACATCGACATGGCGCGGATGCCCTGCTGATTTCAAGATTTTGAATGCGATCCGGGTTCTTTGGTGTCGAGGTACTCGAGGATGACGGTGATTAGTCGAGAATGCTCGGCCGGTGATAGTGACGAGAATGCTCGTCGAGGATATCGGAGTCGACTGGTCGAGAATACTCGGCCGAGGATAGCGACGGGAATGCCCGTCGAGGAACAGAAGATCGACGAGTATGCTCGTCTTCGGGAACGATCGAGGATACTCGGTCGCCTGGACAGGTCGGAGAGTCGGATGGATTTGCTTCTGCGTTCCCACTGCCGGCTTATATATCCGAACGCGCGGTTGGACGAGCCAATCCGCGCGCTTGGTCGGCCAAGCCGGAGCGGGAATAAAGTGACTAGATCTATAAAGTAACGCAATCTAAAAATCCTTTGTTCTCGATGGAGCCAAAACGGCGGCGGAAAGTGTAAATAGTACAGTTCTATATCGTTCAACTATACTTAAAGTACAATTGTATCTTCTTGCGGAAAGTGTCGCATAACCTGTGTGATAAAGCAAAAATACATATTAAAATGCCAGGTTGTTGCGTGGATTTGTGCAAAAACCGCACAGAGAAAGGAGCTTGCTTATTTTGCTTGCCAACGGGTAAAAGAAATAGCTAAAGGCGATTAGAATGGTTACGATTAATTGGAAAAAATACATTACCTGAAAAAGCTCTAATTTGTGAGGTAAGTTAATAAAAAATTATAATTATGTATTAAATAATGTAGTATTACAGTGTATTACTACAATAATTTTTACGTAAATTTTGCAGGCACATTTTGGCGAGGACCAGTTTGAGAATAAAAGAGAAGATGGAAGAAAACTGCTCCGTCCATTCGCAAAACCAAATTTATTAGAGAAACACACAATAGAGACAAAAAACCAATTAACAGAAAAGGCATCTAGATCTGTGGAGATAGAAATTTGTAAGTATAAAATAATACAATAGTACTTATAAATAAAAAATAAATATTACTTGGGGCTAGATTTTTGAACACATATTAATAAAAAAATATGGATAATTTAAAGTTGCAAGTATATATATTTATACAAACTTAAATGTGTGCATTCATATATGTAAGATTATACATTTTTATGACAAGTGAATTAGAAAATGAAGCTTCGAATTGTATACATAACCATTGTATATAAATTAACTTATTCATTATACTGTTTTTATGTTGTTTAGTATACTGTGTTAACTTGTTATTTGTTACTAAAGTTTAAATTGTTTAATTTTCCATAGATGACAAGCAGAACCCAATAAATATAAATTGCACTAGCTTGTGTAACGATATTAACAGTCATAATAACGATGAGGACAACAGTAATAACATGACAAATAATATTGGAACAAATGTTGTGAATGAATCACAGAATACTCCATTAATAAAGAAAAAAGATAAAGATATTAGAAAATTGAAAAAAGTTTTACAACAAAAAATACGAGAATGTAATATTTTGAAGAAAAAATTGCGGAAAAGAAATATAAATTTTGAAAAAGTGTTCAACGCAGATCAACAACAGTTTATGACAAATTATAATCACAGAGGATCTTTATGGTCTGCACAAACAAAAAATAAAGCCTTGAAACTGTACGTAACCTGCGGACGAAAAGGCTATGAGGAGGTGCAACGGCAGAACTTGCCATATCCAAGTATCCGTACTCTACAATATCGCATACAAAGTTTAAAATTTGGGCCAGGTATTTTAGAAGACATATTGCAGCTGTTAAAGATGAAAGTTAGTATTGTTTTTAATTAAGTTTTTCATATTTTTGTATATATACACACACAAACATACATATATATATATATATTTATTTATTTATTTATTTATTTTTATATAAGTACATTTTTATATAAGTACATTTTAACAGAAATTACTTTCATCAAATCAGCTGAATATAAATAAAAGTATTATATATATGCATATTTTAATGTAAAATGCTTATGATGTATTTTGTTATGTTATTTTAGATAGAGACATTTAAATCAGAAGAAAAACATGCAATACTACTTATTGATGAAATGTTCATAAAACCTGGTCTGCAATATGATAGAAGTACCAATACAATTATTGGCCGACCAACAATAAAAGGAATGGATTTTTCTAATCAGCTAGCTACACATAGTACGGTATTTATGTTGTGCGGCATTACTACTAAGTAGAAACAAACCATTGGGTATGAATATACAGCCAATTCATTTTGCCCGCAAGAAATGACGAGAAAGATTAACAATTATTGAAAAGGCACACAATATTGGATTAATTATTAAGGTAGTATTTTCGGATATGAGAGCGCAAAATAGGAGTTGGTGGAGACTTTTTAATATTACAGCTGGTAAATGTAGTCAGATAAAAAATAACATTCAACATCCATGTAACAATGAAGATAAACTATTTATTACACCAGATCCAGTTCATGTTTTTAAAAATACTGCATGCGCATTAACTGCAGGTAACACCTTTTATTTAGATGAAACAATAGTGAAAAAGTATAACTTACCGCACAACGAAGTCTCTATCAAACCTATTCGCGAGGTATATATGTTAGACCAAAAAGATACTTAAAAACTGTGTCCACATTTAAAAGAAAAATCAATAAATCCTTCTCACTTTGATAAAATGAACGTTCCCTTAAGTGTAGGATTATTAAACAACTAGGGATGTTCGATTCTCTTATAAAAATCGATTCTTAAATAGATTCTGCATCGAATCACAAAAATCGATTCTGCAAAAAAATTGGAATCAAAGAATCGATCTTGTTAGAATCGATCTAAAAAAATAGTAAAAATTTATATATATAATTAAAACGTACATTAATATTTAATTAATTATTAACGTTTTATCTATTTTAAATTAACTATTATTAGTTTTAAGATTTTAATTTTTAAAATTTTAACCAATAAATAAAGCAGGTAATTATGTAATTAAGCATTAAGTTTTTGAAGAAATAAAAAATGTTTATTAAAAGATATAGATTGTTTTCACATCGTTTTTACATATGTTTCTTTTATATGCTTTGTTTATAATAGAAAATTACATGTTTTTATAATTGCCAATCTTTGATAGACAGTGAATTCAGAAATAACAATTTTTTTAGATAATTGGGCGAAAGTCGATTCCTGGAGTCTGTTAAAATATTGCCAGCTCTTGAAAATAGTCTTTCTGAAGGCACTGACGTTCCAACAATTGCCAAATATTTTCTGGCAATAATGCTGAGAGTTGGGTATACTGAAGTGAGCTTTAACCAATAACGAATAGGATTTTCTTTACGATCTATCATTGGTTGATCCAAATAGTGCTTCAAGTCAGTTGGCATCTCGTCTTCGTGCTGTTGAGAAACATTTGTAGTCCTAACTTTAACAAGATCATCGTGGAAAGACCATAGATCATTAGTTTTATCGGATACTTCTATTTTTGTTTTAGGAACTACATTATTAGACACATTCGTCTGATCCAATTCTTTCATCCATTTAGCAATACGGTTGATTGCTCGTGAACATGCTAAAGGCTGGTTAAAGTGTAATTGCTTAAACCTAGGATCCAAAATCGTCGAAGCTGTCATAATAAAATTGTTTTCTATTTGTCCCAACCTGATTGAAATAGAGTTTTGGAGACGATCAACTAAAGAAAGTGCCGTTTACGTTTTCAAATTTTCACAAAGTATTTGGTTTTTATTCTTCAAACAATTGATTAGTGGAATGATTTTGCTAGCCGTGACGTATCGTTCACCACAAAGTTCCTTTGTCACTTTTTCAAGTGGTTGTAATACTTCCATAATTTCGTTCGCCAATTGCAGTTCAGACGCAGTTAACATTTCAGGTGAATCCGGGATAGTTAACAAAACCGATCCGATCTCTTTCGAAAGTAGAATAAATCATTACATATAACATCGCAAAGGTTGAATTCCATCTTGTGGTAATGCTTTGTATTAACTTAAGTTGAGTGAGCTTCCGCAGTGCATCAGCAGCAATAGTAGATTGTTTGAAATAAGTGACAATTCTTTTAATTTTTGCACACAACGAGATTGCGTCTGGAAAATTCATTGTATCTTCAGCGACTAAGTTTATGGAATGAGCAAAACACGCAATATGTCTGACATCCCTAAAGATATCTTTAACTGCTTTTTTAATATTTGCTCCGTTATCAGTTACAACAACAACTATTTTTTGATCATCAATATGCCAATTTTGTAAAATTATTTTTATCCATTTTCCTATAACTTTAGAGGTGTGTCGCTCCTTCAATTTCGTAACACCAATCGTAATGGATTTCAATTCTCCGTCAAATTCATAATGAACAGTCATTCCTAAATAACTGGTGGTGTTGAGTATGTTAGTCCAAATATCCGCTGTTACCGAAAAGTAATCAATGTTATCTAATTTCTGTTTCTCACATGCTGCTAAGTACTCATATTTTTCTTCCATTTCTTTGTGATCGATTTTCGTCCAGAATAAAGAGGCACAGTAATTTTCATTAGATTCCTGAATCCTTCATTGTCTACTGTTTGAAAAGACATATTGTCTTTGGCAATCATGAAAAGGATGGCATTGGTGATTTCTCCTGCTTTTGTACCTCTCTCTAAAAAGATAAACAATATAAATTTTAATACAAAAGTTCGATAAAGTTCAAATTTAATTTTTTGTAATTTTTTGGAGTTCTAAACGTTCTTAATTTCAAAATTGATTTCTTTTTATTTTACTTTAAAATATCTTACTCTGAGTATTTGCGTTGCAAAATTTTAAGATTGATGTTACATTCTATTTTTAGACATTCTATTTTTTGTTACAATAAAGATGACGTGCAAATTCGTTATTTTTGAACTTAAAATTTTTGTTTTAATCTGATCTTGTTTGTGCTAAACAAAATTTAACAGTTAAAAAGAGTAATGTTTTATATTGTAGTAATTTTTATTATAAAACTGAATCCATGGAGGTAAATGAATGTGATATAATAGAAAATGCTCCTTTCAACAATTTGTTGTATACATATAAATGTTACCTTCAAATGATTTTATTTGTTTAAAAGTGCTATCAATCCTTGGCTGTAATACCGGTTGTCTCTCTGAATAACAAAATCTTTTTTCTGATTCTGACAAACTAAGTGTTGGTGAAGAAACAGATGTTAAATTATCCTCATTGTCAAATAGGTCCATATCTATGGGTATGGATGTAGAACTAGATGATGGTGATGATAAGGATGATGGCATTGATAATTTCTGTTGGTTCTGAAAGTAAATAATGATAGTAAATAAAAAATGCGATAAAATAATTACAAGATCAAGAGATGCATATAAGTATTGTAACATATTGATTTATCAAATTATTTGCTTGTTTTAGAACCTTTTTCGTCGTTTTCACTTTTTCCTAAAGCTAGTTTTACATCTTCATTGTTGCATGATTTCGTTTTAAATGATTTATTAAATTCGTTGTACCGCCACCTTTTCCACCGGATTTCACTTCTCTGTTACAAATGTTACATATAGCACTGCTACCATCAGTACATTTTATGAAAAATTTCCAGACAAAGGATTGCTTTATTTTAGGCACTGTAAAAATATATCATATTTTTATCCCAGTAAACAAAATAACAATAACATAATCTTAATGTTATAATTGCCTTCTGATTTCTCTAAAAAAATGCAAAAAATTAAAAAATCTAGAATGTAAAAAAGAAAAATAATGAAAAAAAATAGGTTAGATTACAAGTTAAATTAGAGGTTATATCCGATATTTGGAAAAATATACTTCAAGCAATATACCTACTTTTTGCACTGTTTTTCATAGAACAACAAGACCACCACTTATAACATGCAAATTATAACTTGCCATGCCATGCATAGAAGGTATTGCACAAAACTGAGGAAAAGAAATGATTCAATGGAATTATTAAACGTAAAAATATTGTAAAGCAAATCAAACAAAAATATTTGTTAAATAAATGCTTATAATATTTATAATGCTTATATGTATAATAATAATAGATACATATTATAAATGTTTGTAATATTATACCTACCGATTTCTATATTAACCTATAATCTTCTGCAAAGTATCCATAAACACTAAATAAATCAATAATGAACTCGTGAACTCAACTCAATCTCTATTGTTCATAACCAATATGCCCATCAATGTCACCTCGTCGAATCACCAGTCAACAGTGTTTTCATATAACAATAATATTGAACTCCTTACCACAGTCTAATCATACCCAGTTGCGACACTCAGCCGTCTAATCTGATATGGAATCAAATTTAGTGCGCATGCGTGAATTTGTATCTCCAGCAGCATGGCCGCGTCCGGAATATCATACGTAACCTCAAGTCTCTATTGTAGACGACGCTTTAAGGGCAATAGGTAAAAAAAAGATAATTTTTAAAAATAAGAATCGGTTTTTCGATTCTTAGGGTAAATAATCTATTTGTAAAAAAATCGAATACCAAAAATCCGATTCAAAAAATCGATTTTTGGACCAAAAAAATCGATCTTATAAAGAATCCAATCGGAATCGAACATCCCTATAAACAACAACGTTGCTGCAGCCATATTATATCACATAGATAGAAAAAATATTGATTACGTGCATAAAACTACAGCGTGGTTTATAAGCACAATACACAAATGGTTTAAGCTTATGACTAGTCGTTATGAGAAACTTGCGCTATCCCATTTTCAGGAAAATATATACACAGAAAATATTACTTTTTTAAAAGAATTTAATGAAATTGTTTATGGAATAACAGTAGTTGGAAATGGAAAGTGGAAACCATTCCAAAGCGGTTTGGTACATTGTACACAAACTGCTCTCGATATACAACATGAATATCTAAACAAACAAAATTTTAAATATTTATTATTAGGCAGGTTTACTCAGGATGCGTTAGAAAATTTATTCTCGACAATACGTGGGCAAACATCTGTACCAGACACACGAGAATTTAAACAATCATTGCGTCTTGTTTCTCTGTCACAATTTCAGGCAAACATTAATCGTGGTAATTATTCTGCTGTTGATACCGATCATCTTGTACAATATTGTACAGAAATAAAACTATTGGAAAATAAAAATAAGTCTAGAGACATACAATGTCTCGAGAGCATTGAGAATGAAATATGGGATGATTAGGATGAAGAACTACACACTCCACTAATGCGAAATAAACCTTTAAATAATAATGAAACGCAAACTGCATTGTATTATTTGACGGGTGCATTATTACATAAAATTAAAAAAAGTTACAAACATTGTACTACATGTTTTAATGCACTTGTAAAAACTGATACAAATTCGAATGATGTCAATAATAATAATTTAAGTCTTTTCACCAAATTAAGAGAATATAAGAAAAATGTATTATATTTTCCTACTACGGATGTGTATAATATCATATATAAATGCGAAATATTATTTCGGCAATATGAGACTGATTTATTATCTAATAAGTTAAAACTTATAGAATTAGTCAATAAATGTTTACAAATGTATTCGACGGATTTTATTCCTGCATGTCATAATATTATATATAAACTACTAAAAATATTTGTTATTTTACGTATACATTTTGTTTTAAAAACAAACTGTGATAACATTATCAAAGCTATTCCTTCTTCTAGTCGTAGTGTCGCAATGAAGAAATCGGTGATAAATTATAAATGTTACGGAAAAAATAAGACTATATGTGATAAAAACAAATAAAATATATTTTATATTTAATTTTTAGTATTTATTTGTTTTTCCTGCTTTGTAATATTAATTCATATAAAAGTGTCATTTGAAATTGCCATGTTATGGAGCCAAAATGGCGGACAATTGCGTTATTTTATAGATCTACTGACTTTAAGCGGGAGCGTTGTGGAACGCCACGGTCGCCGCACGTGTCGCCGCGTGGTCGCAACGCGAGGTTAGGCTACGCGCGCACGTGGCCTCTTGCCACGCTCGGTGCTCGACGTTCGGTGGACGGAACGGAGGCGCGCGGACGGTGGAGGGGCGTATTGTTACAATATATATATATATATATATATATATATATATATATATATATATATTTACGCCCGGTATAAGCGTGCATAAAGTTATAAATATCTTCTGTCAATGAGTGACAGAGTTTGTATTGTTGTTGTTGTTTTGTCTCGCTTTTGGGTTGTAAGATTTTCTGAAATTAAAACATTTTTATAAAGTTTGTCTTGTTATTTCGTGCGCGAGTGTGAACGTGGTTCCGTGAGTGTTCAGAGAAACTGACAGTTACGTAAACATTTTGGGGGCTCGTCCAGGGTAGGACGAGCAAAACGAGCTTTTTCTTCTAAACAACTTTCGAATTATGGCTTTCGTGCATACTCCGAGGAAGGGGATGTGCACGCGTTTTTCAGGAGCGACCTCACAATCTCTGGGAGTCGACGAACAACCGAGCGTGCGTTCTATGGGAAATTTTGTCAAGAGGACGGAAAATATCATCAAGCGTACGACGGAAAATGCTAAGACTCCGGACTCCGCGGAGTTGTTGCGAGCTGCGTTGGAGGAGCTTCGCAGAATGAAGGAGCGTCTTCGGTTTTAGCAGCGTGAGAACAAACTTAACGAACGTCTACAACAAATACAAGGTCAATCGTTTACCAATTTAAATTCTGTTTTTGGGAATAACATCGATTTTAAATTAAGACCGGATATTTACGATGGGAGTTCTTCATTGCGCGAATTTCTTTCACAATTCCGTTTATTCGCTCAAGTTAATAATTATATTGAAACCGTTAAAGCAGCAGTTTTAGCTTCATGTCTTAGGGGGGAAGCGCGCTCAATTTTAGACGGGATTTCGGAATTAGATTTACAATTTTCTGAATTAGAGTCACGTTTAGAATTGCGTTTCGGAGAAAGTCACTTGGCCAAGTCATTTTATACACAATTTACTAATAGAAAGCAACGTTTAGGGGAAGATATGCCCACTCTTGAAGCAGATCTTGAACGTTTGTCTTGTTTAGTCTATCCGGAATACTCTACGGAAGTACAAGATAAAATTGCGTGCTCACAATTTGTTGCTGCGCTCGCGGACGGTTTTGTTAAACAAACCCTTCAATTGGAGGGAATAACTTCTTTACGTGCAGAGGTAGAAAGAGCTATAAGCATTAAGGTTATAAAAGAAAATAGTTTTTCTAAAGTTTTGGGAAAATCAAAATTTTTACAGAAAAACACAGAGAGAAAAAATTTTATAAATAAATACTTGAAAAATAGAAATTTTAAAGAAAAAGAAAGATTTTCACAGAAAGATATTGAATGTTGGTAATGTGGTTCTAAAAGACATTTCCGTTCAGAATGTCCTTCACTCTCACTTGCTGGGAAAGAGGGAAACTCGGAATAGCCGAGTTTTGCAGGGAAATTTCGCAAAACTTGGCGACGAAATTAGTGATTAAAAAAAAGAATTTTTCTTTTAAGCCTTAAGGGTAAGAATGAGCCACAGCTTAAGCAGGAAGATATCGTCTTGTGGACGAAGTCACGCAGCTCCGAATCCCTTTGCAATAGCTAGGGGAAGAGCAAAAAGTCGTAAAGATTTTAAGAGCTCTTTAGTTGGTTGTTGGGACGACAACCTAAAGAAAGAGAGCAGTGTTACGCCCGGTATAGGCGTGCATAAAGTTGTAAATATCTTCTGTCAATGAGTGACAGAGTTCATATTGTTGTTGTTTTGTCTCGTTTTTGGGTTGTAAGATTTTTTGAGATTAAAAGCGAACACTTTTAAAAAGTTTGTCTTGTTATTTCGTGCGCGAGTGTGAACGTGGTTCCGTGAGTGTTCGGAGAAACCGACAGTTACGTGAACGTAACAATATATATATATATATATATATATATATATATATATATATATATATATATACACATATATACATATATATGTATATACATATATACATATATATATATATATACACATATATACATACATATATATATATATATATATACAGGGTGATTCAAAATAACCTATTGGTCCCGAAGCTGGCATATTCGTAATCGAATTCTGAGACGATTTTTTCTTTTGCAAAAATTTGTCCGGAGCTTAGTTTTCAAGTTACAATAAGAATTAGTTAGCGTATAACGGGTCGGATACAAGTGGTAGACAGAGGCGTTGCGACTTACTGTTACACGCGGGTGTTTCAGTGGGGCACCTCCTGCGTTCAAATGACTGACAAAAGTACATGGACAGCACATTCCTGTTTAAACTCTCTCTCTCTCTCTCTCTCTCTCTCTCTTTCTCTGTTACTTTAATTATGCTACATTTAAGTTGTCAAATATCGATTTCCGTCATCCGGCCGTTAAATATCGGGATGATCGTAAAATCTTTAAGTTTACATTATTATAATGAATGTACATATGCCCGCGAATAATAAAATTTAATGCAAATTAGATTACTTAAATATGCACTTGCAAGTTAAAAGTAGCACTTTTAAAACGCACAAGAAGGGAAGAAAGGGGCGAGAAAAACAGAGTGTGAGAGAGAGAGAGAGAGAGAGAGAGAGAGAGAGAATCAGTATTTATTATGCGCTCTGGGATAAGATCCTTTCAAGCGCAACATCAAAATACATTTTTAGAGATAAACATTATTTAATGTTGGAAGTCGCAGAAAAGGAACTATGATTACTTACAGTAACGCATGTAAATATGTACATCGAAAATTACACTTAAGGTAAAAATAATAAAAATAGAATATAAAAATAAAAATAAAAACAATGATGATAATAATAATAATAATAGTAATAATAGCTGTACATAGACCAGAGAGCACCACAAGGCCGAATCAAAGAAAAGGATAAGAAGCGAGAAACGACGACAAATCAACGGTTCGCACTGAGCAGAAAATCATAGAGTCCGCTCTTAAAAACATCTAAGGATTTGGCATTTCTAATGTTCAATGGAAAACCGTTCCATAGCTCGATAGAGGCACACCTAAAAGACCTCCTGAACAACTCACAAGGAAACACAGGGAAGTGTCCGCCTCAGATTAAAACGAGCTTTTAATATGTTGTAGTACAAATAAAAATAAGGGACACGTATTTTTTTATACGTGCCCATACGCACTTTAAGGGGGTGAAACACCCCTTTGAAGAAAATCGTTTTTTTTCTTTCGAAGCGTATACCGTCGAAACTATAAGAGATAGAAAAAAATGTTTTAAATAAAAGTTGAATGGCTCGGAGAGTAATTTATAACAGCAAAAAAAAGTTTTTGTCTTTTAATTTTTTTAAATACATTCTCTCATCACTCACCTATATTTTTTCAAAATTTTTATTTTTTTTTATAAGTAAAATAAAGTTCATTTTATTACGAATTCAACGGTATATGATAAAGTTACGATACAACATTCCCATTTTCTAAAAATAATTAGAAACCTCTATACGCACGGTACGCGCACCCATCCGCGCGTTCGTGCGCTATGGAAGTGACTCCCTCCGACGTGCCTTTAATATGTTGTATCGTTTCCTATCTTGAAATAGAATGTTTACGTCTCGGCAGTATTGACATGTATAGATTCAAGAGTTACGTATGTAAGGAAATGACCCAAAGTGCACGCGCCAGTAGCGTGGTTATGCATGTTTCTACACTAATAGAATTTAATAAACACATTAATTGAATTGTATAAATGCAGTATAAAAGATAAAATTTCTAACTAATTTTTTAATTAGTTTTATGTTAGTTCTCTTGTTGTTAGTTGATGAGCTGGCGTTAGATAGTGAAGGTATGGAATATGTGAGTAATAATTTTTGTAATCCAAGTCTCCTTATCTGTAAAATGTTGAAGAGAACAAATATTCTAATCGAATCATGTAGACCAGTAAATAAATGTTTAACTTATATTAATTACATATTATTTTCTAAACAAGAAATTAATGTCTTACAACACCGTAATTGTTGTTATTCTTCAGTGTAGTGTCGTTTTATTTGGTAGTAAATGTTTTTCTTGTCTGCGTTTTCATGTCAGACACAGACTGTCCTCGCAATGTTTTTGTCATCTTATGCGAGAAAAACATGCATTCAACTTTTATTGAGAACATTTTTCTCTATCTCTTATAATTTCGACGATACACGCTTCGAAAGAAAAAACCCGATTTTCTTGAAAGAGGTGTCACTCTAAGGGTTTCACCCTTAAAAGTGTATTAGTGCACATGTAAAAAAATACGTCCCTTATTTTAATCTGTACAACATATTAAAGGCACGCCGAAATCGGAGGGAGTCACTTCCATAGCGCACGAACGCGCGGACGGGTGCGCGTACCGTGCGTATAGATAGGTTTATTTTTAGAAAATGGGAATGTTATATCGTAACTTTATCATATACCGTTGAATTCGTAATAAAATAAACTTTATTTTACTTATAAAAAAAATAAAAATTTTTAAAAAAATAAGTAAGTGGTGGGAGAAAGTATTTAAAAAAATTAAAAGAAAAAATTTTTTTTTGCTGTTATAAATTACTCTCCGAGCCATTCAACTTTTATTTAAAACATTTTTTTCTATCTCTTATAGTTTCGACGGTATACGCTTCGAAAGAAAAAAAGAAACGATTTTCTTCAAAGGGGTGTTTCACCCCCTTAAAGTGCGTATGGGCACGTATAAAAAAATACGTGTTCCTTATTTTTATCTGTACTACAACATATTAAAAGCTCGTTTTAATCTGACGCGGACACTTCCCTGTGTTTCCTTGTCAGTTCTACATTGTGGCAATGATAACGTATCGCTCGCAGCCCGGGTGTCGCGAGATGTGACGTCGCTACGGTGAACGTAACCTTTATGGATTGCGGCTTTTTCGTACGTAGTATACAGAAAGTAAGGCTGCCATGTAATTACGTCTGGAATATGTTTTAAACCATCCGAGTCTCTCAAAGTAAGGAGTAATGTATTCGTCCCTCCTTGCCTGATAGATGAACCTCACACAGGCGTTCAAGGCTCTTTGCAACCTAAGATTTTGCTCACGCGTGATATCTGTAAGAGCAGCAGAACAGTACTCGAGAATAGGAAAAGTCAGCGTGTTTACCAACCTCTTCCTAAGGGAGATAGGCAAAAGATTTTTGCACAGCTTCAATTGGTGTAGCAAAGCGAAAATTTTAGACGTAGTCTTCGTAACCTGATTCTCCCACGATAAGTTGTTTGTGATAGTAAAACCAATATAGCCGACCGAGTCCACAAAAGATATGTTGGTGTTGTTGACCACTATGCTAGGAAGCTCATTCAAAACTAGGCTGTTCACGTACCTCGCTGTACCCATTACCATAGCGGTAGTTTTGGAAGGATTCAGTAATAGACAATTACTAGTGGCCCAGGCAGTATTGCTCTTGATATCCTCGTTTACTAACAGTAGTGTGCCATACAGATTTCAAGCTTCAGTGTGTGTGTAAATGAGCAGATCGTCCGTATAAAAACTGTAGTTACAGGCCTTTAAAATTTCCCTCAAGTCCAGGAGATATAGAACAAACAGCAAGGGGCCAAGAACAAACCCCTACGGCCACATACGATGTCTCTGACCGTAGACTTGCCACGCGTGATTGGGTCTCTCACCGCCTGCTTCCTGAAAAAGAGGTAAGCACAGATCCAGCGCAAGGAGAAACACGAGGAACCCACCCTCCTCAGCTTCGCAATTAATATGTGATAGCAGACATAATCAAACGCTTTCGTGAAATCAAAGAAAACGCAAACGGTGATCTTACGCGAGTCCGCCGCTTGACGCACATCATCGACAAATCCAATGAAGGCAGTCTGCGTGGATGCTCCCTTCAGATACGCAGACTAGTTAGGATCCAAGATGTCATGCTCTCCTAGATAGACCAGGATTTGGTCCGCCACAACACGTTCCAAAGCTTTGGAAACAGCGCACAAGATGGAAAAATCGGTGTATAATTCTTCATTTGAGAAGGGGACCTGACTTTGGGTATCGGGCAGATGACAGCCGTGCGCCACAGATCTGGATACACTCCAGCTTCAAGGCAGTAATTAAAAATGTGTGTTACTGCTGGTAAAATACACGGTAGTGCTATCCGCAGCAGCCTCGGTGCCAACTTATCCTCTCCAACCGCCTCAGACTTGAATGATGTTAAGGCCTTGAGAACCTGGTGGGGCTCTATGTTGTTCCAGTAAAAATTGGAGTCATCATACGATTCTTCTCCGAGGTAGACAGCATTGCATCCTCGCTGCTCCGACGCCGTAGCGTGGCCGGTGTAGAAATTATTAAGTTCCTCCGTGGAAAAGAGCAGTCTTCTCTCCATTGTCCCTTGACTTGATCAACCCGAGATGTTTAAGCCTTTTCCACATGGCGTCGGACCCTTCCAACGCGCTGAAGGTCGCCTGATAGTAATTTTGTTTCGCTGTGCGTTCATATTCTGAACCTCGTTTTTCAGTTTCTTGAAGGTGACGTAATCCACTTCTGAACGACTCCTCCTCCATCTTCTCCGACTTTTGTTTCTCTCCGCCATCCTCCCCCTAATCTCCTTTGTGATCCAAGGAGACGGTAGATGCTTCGGGACAATCTCCTTCAAGGGGGCGTGTTTGTTAAAGCACCCCAGAACATAGCTATTAAATATGCTGACCTTCCTGTTTACATCATCCTCACGAAGGCTTCCCAGTCGTACATGCTGAGTTCATCAAGGAAAGAGTCTTCATTGAAGGAGCGAAAATCTCGCGCTATTATGTTTTTTTTTTTGCGAAAGCGATCTATTTTGATCCCGTACTTGATTTCAATCAGTTGATGCGTCAAGAGGAAAGTGAGATCGTGCTGACCTTGCATGATAAGTTTGTCACCGTCGTCAACAATGCATAGGTCCAGCTACGTAGAAGAGGAACGAGTGTGGTGTGTTAGCTCAAAAGGCACCAGGAATAAGTTAGATGCTTCAACAAAAGACCGAATCTGATCCGAATCGTAAGACCGTGAACATAGATCAGCGTTAAAATCACCGAAGATGATCGAATGCTTGTTTAAGGTAGATAAATTTGTAAAGATGTTCAAGAGGTCGGTCAGATACCCGCAGTGTGGAGGCCTGTAGACTACGCCAAGGAGGATTTTAGACACTCCATCCGGAACCACCTCCGCCAATATGTACTCAGGTCTATGACAGTAGTCATTACTTGAGTGCTGCAACAGTTGGACGCGCAGATGCTCACGCACGTAGAGAGCCATACCCCCACCCTGCTTCCCGAGACGATCACATCTGAGCAGATAAAAGCCATTCAGTGAGATCATATGATCCGAGATTGCAGGTTTAAGCCAAGTTTCTGAGAGACAAATGATATGATATCTAGAATTCACAAAGTAAGCTCTAAATTCATCAATATGCGCAAGCAGCGATTGACAGTTTACGTGACACACTCGAATGTACTCTGTCTCTTCACAGTCCATAGTCAATGATCTTGATACGGTCGGAGACCCTTTTCCGCAGGATAGGGCAGTTTTTGCAATCCAACGCTGAGTGAGATCGCTCCTCGTGAGGAAGCCATCTCTTACAGTTATCACACACTGGATCCCTCGCCTTCGAAGCACAATCTCTGGATTCGTGTCCATCCGCACAATGGCCACAAAGGGGTGGAAACTTGCAATGCCTAGCAAAATGACCGAAAGCCAAGCATCTAAAACACTGCAGAACCCTCACATAATCAGCGAGGTTGCAAACAGAGTAATTTACAAAAATAAGCTCATCCTTGAGCAGCTGGGCACGGATTCCGGGTGACACCTTTATGATGTAGTTCGTGGATCTGCGGTTATCCTTGGGAGGGAAAATATAAATTACCCTAATGTCCGGTGATTCAACGTTCTTCAAATTTAAAGAAACAATCTCCTTCTTGAGATCTTCACTCTTCATACCGCAGGGGATACCGTGTACTATTAACCTGGTATTGATCTTAGCTTCTTGCTCTAGCCTGAGACCAGCCCTGTTCAGCACCTGCGACTCCCTCAGTTTAGCCAGATCCACAGAATGGACCTCGATACGAATACCGTTCTTCCTAACTGATGATATTCTACATACCTTTAAGTCGTACTCGGAAGGCTTAAGAGTTTTTTTTCAGGGCGTCTCTAGTTTCGCGGGAGGTCGCAAAGCCCAACTCACCGGAGCGAGTAACAATAAAATTTCTCGTCTTTGGAATATCTAATACCGGACCACGGGACACGCGGATCACCGGTTGCGCGGAACAAGCGGACGCGTAGGTTTTTGCGCTTATATTTGCAGACGTACTCGGAACGCAGGTAGCCCCGTCCGCCGAGCCAGCACGATCGATTCGCGTCCGCAGGGAGTCGAAAGCGTCAGTAACTGCCTTGTTTATATGCCTTTTAAGACCCTCCGATAGCGAAGAAGCTGACGCTTTGTGTTCTAAAGCATTTAGATAGGCCGATGAAAACTCGAGAAATGCGTCCCTGCAGACGCGAAAAGCGGATTCGATCTGCCTCCGTCTCTCTAATGATTCCTTGCTACTTAGTAAAATCTTAGCCACCTCGTCACTGTGTCTGTTTACGGTTTGACGGGAAAAGTGCGGTAGGAAGAATAGACCTCCCGCGAAGACCGTTAAATAAGATGCAGCGATCGGTGCTTTCATCAATCCTTCGATCATTAGATCCATCGTCAGGACGATACACGATATGGCAGCATGCACGAACGAAGAGTGCTACGATATGCTGGCACTTGGTGAATGCCAGGGCTAACCCTACGTTGCTGCAAGAAGATATCAAGAATTATATCCGAATAGAGCAAGGCATCCGACGGTCATTATAATTGGAGCATCTCAACGGTTGTTCGAGACCGAAAGTGTCTTACCGAAAAAAAATGATTGCGCTAGACATCGCAACGAAAGAAATTTGCGAAGTGTAGAGAGAGTCTTTCGTGCTGTCGAACAAGATCCTGAAACAAGTGTTCGGGTCATTGCTCGGAAACACGATCTACCTTACTCTACAGTTCAAAGAATTCTGAAAGAAGAAAAATTGCACGCTTATCATTATACTCGCGTGCAAAAATTACGAGAGGAGGATTATCTACAAAGAACAACATTTTGCTAAAATTTTTTAAGAAAAGTAGACGAGGATCCTGAATTTCCTTCTCATGTGATATTCAACAACGAATCGCTGTTTACACGAGAAGGAATTTTTAACTCTCGCAATATACATATGTGGAGTGACGAGAATCCTCGAGTAACTCGAGCCAGAAATTTTCAAACACGATGGAAATTAAACGTATGGGCAGGAATCATGGGCACAAACATATTGGGTCCAGTAATTTTGCCCGATATTTTAAATGGCGCGTCGTACACAGAATTTTTATTTAAAAATATTCCAGACTTTTTAGAAGAAATTCCATTAGCAAACGGGAATAAAATTATATTCCAACAAGATGGCGCCGGACCACATAATGCCAGAATAACAAATTACTTAAATGCACAATTTCCTGGCCGTTGGATGGGCCGTTACGGCCCAATACGTTGGCCCGCAAGATCCCCGGACCTCAATCTGTTGGATTTTTTCCTGTGGGGATACTGTAAAGAAATTATTTACAGAAAACTTCCCGAAGACGTCGAGGATTTAAATGGCAAGCTACATCATGCCATTTGGAGTATCGACGATGACATTCTGGAGAAGATGCAAATAAATTTATTACGACGCATGAGAGCCTGCATTACAATGGACGGTGGCTACTCTGAACATTTATTATGAAGAAAACTTCAAGAATATAATTCTTGAAATCTCCTTGCAGCAATGGATAATTTGCCCTTTTCAGGGCAACCAAATATTTTATTTCGAGGAATATTTTCAGTTTTTGCAAATAATAAAAAATAAAAAACAAAAAAAATATTTAGAAGTAATTGATTTTGATACAATCATTTCTTGAATATTTTGAATAAATAATAATTATCTAGATAAAGAGTCAATTATGGATTATACAATTTTTAACAAATAATGATAAACATGCATTTGCAACATTTTTCTGATAAATTGTATTGATGTAAATCGTATTAACCAATATTTTCATTTTAAATTGCCGCGTTTTGACTTATGGCTTTAACCAATCGTTCGACACTCTTATAACGACATAACCAATAACATCCAGTCGACTGCTATCGTCGAGTGAACACGTGTTGTGTGATCGTAACGTAGACACGTGTTTCTTCGGGTAATTTTAACGCATCAAATGATTGTAGTGATTAGAGTAGTGATTAATAGAAATTAATAAAGTCAATCGATCGGTTTGTCGCGTAGTTCCGCGTTCATCGGTCAAGTGCCGAGTAAATAGTATAAATGTGGTGAAATGTGATAAAACAACTTCGAGGGGGAGATCTGGATAAAGGACAAATTTAAATTGAACTGTCGCATCGTAGAAACAATAAGCTGATCGCCGTGTGCGTGAGTAAACGTGCTTAAACTTGTTTGAAGCCCCCTCCTCCCCCCGTCTCACTCACTCTTTCTCTCTCTCTCTCTCTCTCTCTCTCTCTCTCTCTCACTCTATTTCTCTCGCCCTTTTCTTCCCTTCTTGTGCGTTTTAAAAGTGCTACTTTTAACTTGCAAGTGCACATTTAAGTAATCTAATTTGCATTAAATTTTATTATTCGCGGGCATATGTACATTTATTATAATAATGTAAACTTAAAGATTTTTACGATCATCCCGATATTTAACGGCCGGATGACGGAGATCGATATTTGACAAGTTAAATGTAGCATAATTAAAGTGAGAGAGAAAGAGAGAGAAAAAGAGAGAGAGAGAGGAAGTTTAAATAAGACAATAAGCTGATCGCCGTATGAGATGGTGCATGAATAAACGTGCTTAAACTTGTTCAACTCCCCCACCCCATCACTTTCTCTCTCTCTCTCTCTCTCCCCCCTTTCTTCTCTTCTTGTACGTTTTAAACGTGCTACTTTTAACTTGCAAGTGCACATTTAAGTAATCTAATTTGCATTAAATTTGATTATTCGCGGGTGTACGTACATTTATTATAATAATGTAAACTTGAAGATTTCACGATCATCCCGATATTTAACGGCCGCCTGACGGAGATCGATATTTGAAAAGTTAAATGTAGCATAATTAAAGTGACAGAGAAAGAGAGAGAGAGAAAGAGAGAGAGAGAGAGAGTTTAAATAGAAATGTGCTGTCCATGTAATTTTGTCAGTCATTTGAGCGCAAGCTCCACTGAAACACCCGCGTGTAACAGTAAGTCGCGCCGCCCCTGTCTACCACTTGTATCCGATCCGTCATACGCTAACTAATTCTTATTGTAACTTGAAAACTAAGCTCCGGACAAATTTTTGCAAAAGGAAAAATCGTCTCAGAATTCGATTACGAATATGCCAGCTTCGGGACCAATAGATTATTTTAAATCATCCTGTATATATACAGGGTCCGCCACTTAAATCCGGACATGAAAGTTTTTTTGCGAAAAGTCGTTTATTACAGAAAATATGTAAAAGTACAAATAAATTATTTTATAGTTAAGTTAAGCGAGCTTTTCTGAGACTTTTTATTCAATGTAGCTGCCTTGCGCCTCGATCATCGCTTTGATCTTGTTCCAAAAGCGCGAGCATGCCGTCTGCAATTTCGCCCGGTACATTTTCATGAATGTCGCTTCAATAGCGGTTTGAAGGGAGGCCACATTAGGATGTCTGTCTTTGTTAGTAACCCTTTCGACTTTGCCCTATACGTAGTAGTCGAAAGGATTCAAATTGAGGCATTCAAGACTATTCGGAGGCCAGAAATCCTTCGACCAAATCATGTCGACATTGTCCGATAGCCAGTTTTGCACCAAGTGACTCGTATGAGCAGGTGCGCCGTCTTGTTGAGGACGTAGGACTTGTATCTAAGGTCCTTTCGAACAATCCGACGAACAGTGGTATCGCTCACCCCCAAGACGGCCGTTAATTTTGCGAGTAAAGTTCCTGGGTTCTTCAAAATGAGTTCTTGTGTTTTTTGAACGAGTTCCGGAATCCAAGAGCCCACTTCGGATTCTTCCGAGGCCGCGTACCTCTGGACAATATTATACACCGTCGATCTCAAGTATCCAAAGAACTTGATAATTTGCTTGCATTTGCACCTTCAATAACTGCCGCTCTTCGGTTATATTCCGACGTCAACATGAACAATTCGGCCAGTTTGAAGATATTAACCTCTTATCCACGTCTCTAACTTACCTTTAGATCATGTAGCATCTACTGCTGCATTCTAATATAGCGGAAATGTCAAATTTAAATTTGTCCAGATTTAAGTGGCAGACCCTGTATATATGTGTATATATATAGGTATATATATATATATATATTGTCGCGTACTTTTCTTGACGCCGGAGAGCAACGGCGCAATACGCGATCAAACAACGGAATAGCTCGCGAAACACGCGCGGGAGCGACGAGCGAACCGAGAAACACCAAACGCTCGCACCAAATCGCGAGATTGGGCGCCAGATGCGATGATACCGGTCGCGTCTCCGGGTTCACTTTTCCACTCTAAACACGGATTCACAACACGCGAGAATGCGTCATGCCGAAACGCGAAATCGTCGCTCGCACGCGGCCAACTAGCTCCTCTAACCGGTAGAGGGGCGGGGTAGCGGAGACAGGGACGAAGCGGCTCTCTTACGGGAGACGATGGGTAGGCGAGAAATCAAGTAAAGTCAGGCCGATATAACGGATAGAGAACACATGTATTGCAGTGCATAATAAAGACGGCTTACAATAAAATAAGAACAAAAAAGAATAGCGGTTAACGTAAGTAAGAAAGAAAGAGATAAGGCGTTGACAAAAAGAAATTAATAAGCCGGACGCGGGAATTATTTCAACTCAAACCATAATTACGCTACACGCGCCGATCACGACGACTAGTCCCGCGCGAAGCGCGGCAGCCAATCACGCGCGCTCTGATCGGCGTGACAAGAACGCGAACGTAGAGCCTCCGCTAAGGCGAGCCGCGTAATTCTGAGACACAAGTGCGTACAGTAAAAGATTCGCGTCGACGACAACGCAGTCGCCGGAACTGCACTACAAAATTAATAGAACACGCGCGATACACCAAGTCACCGATATCTCGGGCGGCCGTATGATCACGGCCGTAACACGACTCACGCACGTGCGCGAGGGCTTTGCGGCTTCCCGGGAAGCCGGTCGTCCGCGTGCTTCTACGGCGGGACGGCTCAAACACACGCGGCAGCCGACAGCTGGGTGCCTCGACGAGGTCTCGGGCTTGAGGTGGAGAGCCAGCCAAACACTAAGAAGCAAGGTGCGTTCAATCGCTACGCGGCGGACGCATTCGCACACTAACCTAATGGTTCCACCTCAAAACGCGAGCCGGTCGACACCGACAGCTCGTGGCTTTACACAGCGGTTAGACGGGTCACCTCGACTTCAGCACGGTTCTTCCTCCGCTCCTCGATCCGCGGGGCTTGTCCGGGCCTGGCACACTCGACGATAGCCGCTCCCGATATTTCCAGCCGATATCTCGCACGCTCGCTCACGCTTCGCACCGCAGGGATCGCTGGATCGCACGCAAAAGCCGAGAGGATCGCGCTCGATGCGCGATCGATGAGCGCTACCCCTCCCACAGGGTGCGCGATATCCTTGCGCCTAGCGGCGCGGCCTATCAGCGGCCGCCCTTATCTAGCCGTGACGTCACGGCAGCGCAGTGTCGGGTCTCCGCCGGTGTCGTGCGGTCCCCGTCGGCATCCAACATCCTCGTCGTTCTCGTCGTCCTCGCGGACGACAACAGCAGCAGAATTTTCCCAGCGACGACTCTTCGCCGCTACCCTCCTCGATGGACAGCCGGCATTCGACGGCCCTTGCTCTGGCCGTTCGTCCGCCCCAGCCTGTCCATCAGCGGTGCCACTCGCGAGTCTCCTTTGCGTGGCGCTTATCTGTCGCCACGTCTTGTCTCGTCATCCTCTCCGTCGGCGTTTTCCGGTGCGCCGGCCCTGGACGATCGACCTCTCCTTTTCAGGTCGCGGTCTGTCTCCCTCGCCGCTGCTGGTCCTTAGGCGGCGTTTGCCGAGGTGCCCGCGGTTACATGTAATAAGCCGCGAATGAGTACATAAAATAACACGCAACGCAGTCCCGCCGGAGATTTCGCTCTCTCGCTGAGTGCCCGGCCTGGTCGTACGCGCCTCCTCGCGCTACGCTTAGGCGGAGGACGAAGTGGCGAGGCAGATAAAACTGCCACGTCACAATATATATACAGGGTGTCCCAGACCAATGTATAAATATTACTACGATAAGATAGAAGGGATCAAGATAAATCAAAAAGTCTAATAACAGTTTGCGATATTTGCAATAATTTTCGTGTAATAAAATATTAAAGTCAGCCGAATAAGAGCGCGCGGAGAGGCAAACAGTTGGTCACCTGAGCCGTAAGACCGCCCGGCTCGATACGGTGCGGTGCCAAGCTATCCTTTCCCTCGCCGCGCGCCACTTACCATCGCCTATAATCGGGCCGCAGTGGGCGGTCCTACAGCTCAGACGAGCGACCGCTTGTCTCTCCGCGCGCTTTTATTCGGCTAACCTTAATATTTTATTACTCAAAAATTATTGCAAATATCGTAAAATGGTATTAGACTTTTTCATTTATCTCGATCCCTTCTACCTCATCGTGATAATCTTTATACATTGGTCTGGAACACCCTGTATATGTATATATATATTGTTACGTCCAGAACCTTCGAGTGAGTCTCAACGTTAGTTTATGTTACTATGGAGAGGCTATGGAGTATAATGTAAAAAAAAACGCTTTTTTCAAATCGCTGGAAAAAAACCGGAAAAATTCCCGTATTTTTTCGGAAAAATTGCTTTTTTGCAAAAAATTGCTGCTTTTACTATATAAATGACATGTTACTTAATTTTTAATGTCTTTCATCACATTAATATGATTCTGAAAGTTATGTAATCTTATTTTTTTGTTAAAATTTTTATTTCTTTTTCTATTTTTATAGTAGAACATAGTCTAAACTTCCACTAGTAACATAGTAAAGTTTAAATGTATAACTGCACTTTGTACGTATTCTCTGCACAAGCGGTTATTGTGAAGATATACATATAAAATGAACTCAGCATTAGCTCTAGACATGTGAATTATAATTTTTCCAATTACCAGAAGAAATTTTACCATAAGACATTACAAAAGATGGCTTACCGACTGCTCGCACAAGCTCATAGAGCTAACGTTCTTTCTTTTTTGCTGTCTGAGACAAACTTTAAGACAGAGACTAACATTAATTTAATTTTATATGGACTATTCTGTAGTTATTTCTTATTAACTCAGATTTCTAACTTTAGTTCTCTATATTCCGGTTTAATGAACTCTTGAAGTGTAGTCTCGTTTTATAGTTTATTTTTTCCTACATATTTTGTTATAAATGTAATTACTTTAAATTCAAATTATTTTCTCGACTTGCTATTATCTTATAAACATTAAATTTAGACTACATACTTTTAATTTTTATAATACATGCTTAAAAACTTTAATTAGTATGAAAGTAATAAGACGGAAAATTGAACTATCTCACGAAGTATGGCAAACTACGGATTCGAAAATAAGTATGGCGAACTAAAGTTAAGAAATTATGTCGTAAAACTTTGATACTTTTTGAATTTTTCCGATGAATTTTTCTTCCCTTGAGAAAAAAACCGAAAAAATCTGCGGAAAAATTGAAAAAAACGGGTTTTTTCCCGAGCCTTTAAAACTATACTCTGGAGAGACTATGGAGAGGCTTAGAGAACAAACCGTTGGTCTTGAGCACACATGTTACAGAGTGTGTGCGTCGAGTCGAACGTAACAAGTGAGCTCAATTTAAAGGTCAGTGTCACAACGACCCTATGACGCTTACTCGAACTCGCACGTTCGTCCTTATTTTGTGTAAACAAATTGAATCGCTTTTACACGGGATCGGTCCTAGTGCTACCCTTTTTAAGAGCGAGGAATCGGAGATGGTTAAAATAAATTAAATAAGAATGATTAAAGCAAAAAATTACATTTTATTTTAATATTATAAAAGAAATAAAAATAAATTAGTTACAGTGTTTATGGAGGTAACATAAACTGGTTAGAAAAATTTAATATTTCTATTCTAATAGATATATGCGATTGAATAAAAGTTTTACGGCAAATTAAGGAAATTTTAATAAAAAGAAAAAATTTAATTATAAAAATTTAAATTCTAATCGACTACATTGAAATTAACTTATTAACTATGTAACAAACCGCTTTTCCACGTCCCCCTTGGGCCGTCCACCGTTCCAGGCCGAACAACCGCTGAACAGCCGAACAGTCGGCGCAAGGTGCCGCATAAACCAATTCAAAACCGGCGTAGCGCGCGTGAACGCATCCGCGCGTTAAGACCATCTCCACGCGCACGCGCCCGAGAAGCGGCCGAAGTGGTGGCCGTTGCCGAATCTCGAGTCGCAGGAATTCTCTCGCCGCTGACCAAACCGTACCTCCATACCGCTCCTCCTCTCGAGATTCAGCTATATAAACGCCGCCGCTTTGACACTCGGGGCCTTTTTCCGCGTCTTTTCGAACCGATCCGCTCCGCAAGAAGTAGCATCTCGTCCGCTCATACACGAACTCAAGCGCCTTAGGTTCTGCCAAGCAATCTTGGCAAAGAGCATCCGATCCGTTCTCCGACTCTACGGGCTCAAGTGCCTTGGGCTTCACAGAGAAATCTCGGTAGGTCGGAAAATGTCACCATCCGCTCTTCCTCTCCGCCGGCATCGGCTCACAACCTGGGAAGTGGAGTTCCGCGCCTCTACCAAGCGATTTTGGCGTGAGTCGTTGCCACCGCCGCACAACATTGCGGTATTAACCGTAGCGCGTCGCGATCGTTCAGCCGACAGTACAGCTGTACCGCGCGCGCGAAGTCTATTGTCACCGGGCCCATGCGTCCGTGGCCGTGGCCGCGGCCTTCAGCAAGGCCACGACACCGACTCGTAAATAGAGATTTTGAATTCCGAGAACTTCGGCTCGGAATCACCTGCGTGTAAATAGTTCGCGATTCCTAGTCCGTCCGCGTGTAAATAACGTGTCCGCCCGTCTGAGTGTGATTACTTCTGTTTCCGTCCGTCCGCGCGTTATCTTTCCGTTTGTCCGTCCGCGTGTAGAATTAAGTTTCACATTACGTCCGTCCGAGCGTCACCACCATTTGTCCGTCCGCGCGCCGCGTTCGCGAACGTTACTCTGTACATACCGTTACATATTCAATAAACAGCATCATTTTGTTCAACACCAAAACACACGGCTAGTTCTCTCGGCGACCTATCCGCGTCCTCGTCCGCCAAAGTCACACTGCCCCGTGGAAGTCAGGTCGTTACATGGCGCCCGAACAGGGACCGTTTCCGTTTCCGATCGTGGAGAACTGGACCCGTACCGAACCGATGCCCTGGAGCTGAATATACCGTATCGGCCGTGCCGAACTCGTCCGTCAACTCCGACACGCCGATCTCGCCACCGACGAAAATGTTGACGAACTCAGCCGCCGTCTCAGCGAATTTTGTGTATTGTATCCCGAACACGTACCGGCCAAAATTATGCTCGATCCGCCCGCGATTAATATCGACGCGCCGGAACCACCCGCGGCAACCGCAAGCGATCCTCCTGCCAAAATAATGAACCAGATACGAAAAAGGGGATGCCATTTTGACGGGAAGGACCCGGTATCCTTCCTCGAGCAAATTGAGAAACTATAAGCCGAGTACGGTTACGACGACGCGTCCCTCCTTTGCGGCCTACCGGAGATGCTACGCGGCGACGCTCTCCTCTGGTACCAGTGTTGCCAGATCCAGTGAAAGAAGTGTAGTACCAACCTAAAGAAATAGTCGTATTTATGTCGTACCAATATAATAAAATAGTAGTACAAATAGTAGTATTCTCTTACTCTATTTTATATATATATATCTTCAAAAATGTTGGCGCTTGAAACGAGAAAAATGTAGAGTGGGTAAAAATACTTTAGTAGAATGTATAGGCCGGTTCAAAAGGGATCTCAGGGGGGTGCGGGGAAGGGGGGAATATTTCGGGTCGCGCGGGGGGACCAAACCGGCGATAGGGTCCCGCGGGTGGACCAAACCGGGGGGGGGGGGGGGGGGGGGGGGGCTTAAAACGGGGTCACACGTGTAAACCTAACCGGTAGTTCTGCGTAATCAATGTTTATATAAACAGTGATAACGATTCGAGGACCATGTTCTTGGCCGATGTTTAAATAAATTTGACACCTTTGAAATGTGTCGCGTGGAGGCAACTGGCCATTTAATGTAAACATGGACCATGTACTTGTCACTCTGTTTACATAAACATAATAAATCACACCGCGAGGAGGTGGGTATGACAGTACTTTGAAATCGGAAATGGTTCTGCGTAATCAATGTTTATATAAACAGAGATAACGATTCGAGGACCATGTTCTTGACCGATACCTTTGAAATGTGTCGCGTGGAGGCAACTACTGACCATTTAATGTAAACATGGACCATGTACTTGTCACTCTGTTTACATAAACATAATAAGTCACACCGCGAAGAGGTGTGTATGACTGTACTTTGAAATCGGAAATGTCTGTCATCACGAGGGTGATAAGCGATACGATGGCGAATATTTTGTGGGGTGTGCGCGGCTATTTCCGCGGGGCCCGCCGCCGCCGCCGCCCCCCAACGCTCGCTATCCTCTAATAATTTTTTGGTCAAGGTGGATGCAAGAGAGAGAGAGAAAAGCGCTGAACAGCTCTTTCAGCTGTGCTAATAACGCGTTGAAATATTATTTAGATTTGTTTACGTGAGCTCTCTTTCATGCGCGGTTGTCGCCCAGTGGCATGTCTAATCGTGCAAGGTATCTTTCTTAGTAAAGAGAAGCGCCGATAATCCGGCTTCTAATGACACGTGTAAATAATATTTAGATTTGTTTACGTGAGCTCTTTTTCATGTGCGGTTGCCACCCTGTGGCATGTCTAATCTTGCAAGATATCTTTCTTAGTAAAGAGAAGCGCCGATAGTCCGGCTTCTAATGACACGTGTAAATAATATTTAGATTTGTTTACGTGAGCTCTTTTTCGTGTGCGGTTGCCACCCAGTGGCATGTCTAATCGTGCAAGGTATCTTTCTTAGTAAAGATAAGCGCCGATAATCCGGCTGCTGCACGTTGAAACAATATTTAGATGATGCAAGAGGGAAGCGTTAATATTTCGATCGATTAAACAAAACTCATGTTTCGGTTATAAGTTTGGCGAATGTATTATACGATCAGTCTCGATGTGGACACCGAATCAGTCGTAATAGTTACTCTCTAAAAAAATGGTTGATCATATTGAAGTTCACATTAAACGCAGTCAAAAATAGAGTTTGACAACGCAATGTTTGATATAGACATAAATCTATTTATAGATTTTGATCTAGAAAAAATCGTGTACGTTCTCGATAATGTGTTTATGCCGGAAGAAGAAGAAGAAGAAACCGATGTTCCACGACGACGAGTATCGTCGATAAAATTCGCGATCGAGAATTAGGAATACGCGGGACTTGTGAACGTGCCGTGAGACAAGGTGTCATTATTAACTCAGAATGTGTTTGTAGATTGTCAGACTACAGGAAAAGAAAATTGTATTTGCTCATACTGGACCATCTGTGCGCGTTTGGTAATTGTGAAGAAAAGCAATTAAACAAATACCAGTGGGCAAAAAAAATTTACCAGAATATCTCTATATACGATATCATTCTGCAGATTACGATTCCCGCTGGTCATGGACAGTGCATCAAATTTCTTGCAATAAACGTGTATACACCACCACCACCACAGAACTGCGACGATAAGCGCGAACCTGCAGTGATTAATTTATTTAATCGGTGGGTTGAAAAGAGAAATAGAGAGCAGGATGATCCTTGGTGGAGATACGCTATACCTCCTGATTTTTGTGAATTAAAATATATAAACGGACACTGTAACGTTCTAAGCGCACAGCGAATTTGCAAATCATGTAAACAAAATACGTGCAAGTGCTCCGAGAAAGCGTGTGATACGTACTAAAAAACTGAAAAAATGGAAAATAGTGAGCGAGTGGAACGCGAACTGCTCGAGCAATGCTCGCAGATTGCAAATTTAGCTGAATGTTTCGAGTGGTTGCAACGATGCGACGAGTACCTCGAAGAACATTGTAGTGCCAAACGTCCTCGACTCGCCGTGGGAAAAAGACAATCACTTGTGTCAAGAATCGCGCGACTCAAAGGTGAAAAAGCGCAGTTAGAAAGACGTTTCATGCACGTTGGTGGCAATTATGCAAGCACTGGCGCTGGTGATACACTGAAAAAAATGGTCTTGCAAGTACAGTAAAAATTTTCTGGGTGCAAAAAATTAACTGAGGTAGATAAATGATTAGCCAATCTGTGATATCGCATATGTCTTACACTTAATCAATCTAAATGACAGAGACAGAATTTATATCTGAACTGTTAGTGAAATGTAGAAAGACAGTTTTTCTGTAGCGCCTATCCATGTTAAGCACAATCAAACCTGTTAGAAAGTTCGACTATGGTACACAGAAAAGATTAGCTGCAAGCGAGACAAATGAATATATGATCCTCATACAAACAGTTCGTGTAACGCGCCCACTCCGTCTAGTTCTTTTTAAGAATCTTTCGCGCTCAACTGTTTCACGTGCATGATGCAAGACTGTGCCGGATCTTGCAAGAGTGTTCGCGCGCAGTGAGCAGTGTTGGTGTTCGGCTGGCAGTGCATTGCAGTAAATATCGGAATACAGCCTGCATTCGAGGGAGAACTCGACGGCCGGGTAGCGGAGACGATGACGACGACGACGGTGGACAACGGCGAGCCGTTATAATCATGTCACATGAGATTATTGAACTGACGATTCAGGACTTACTAAAAGATTGGAATCTCGATCAATACGTATCGGCGTTTGAAAGTAAGTACGAAAATAAGTGCCATTAACCGGCCTATTTCCTCCAACTATGCCCTTTCGTGTCTCACGAATTTTCAAAATTTCGGTGGGACACGAAAGTGCATGGTTGGAAAATTACGTCAGTGTTGTGTGAAAGCTATTAACATTTTGAAAAACGCGTGGGACTCGAAAGTGCATGGTTGGAGGACTAATATGCCAGAAAAAACGTTGGAGGAAATAGGGTTAAGTTTCTTCATTACTTATTGCAGTCATATTAGATATGAATTTATCGCAATTGTTGAAATAGCTTTTTACATGCCATTATTCGTATTCAACGCAAGTTATGTTAATAAAAAATGTAAATAAAAATTTTTCTCTATTCTCTATATAGTTAGTATATCAACAAATAATTATAAATGTTTATCAAATATTAAAGTCCATTTTCGGGTGTAAATTTAGAAAATATAGGACATACAATGTGTATAGAATACATGAATACATATATCTATATTTATTGACAAAAAATGTTACATAGAAGTTAACTACATATACTATATATGTAGATACTATTTATACTTATGGGGTTTTATATGTATATTGATCTCCTCTAGAGGTAAATTTTTTGTGACGTAAAACACATTTTATAGGTAATTGTATAGACGTTGGTGAACTTCAACTTCTATTACAACCTGAATGGAAGGATATATTAAATGATCTCATTCCAGTCCCTGGCCATAGAATGAGATTTGTCAAAAATTTAAAAGAATTGATGAAGGAGAGCAAATTTGTATCAATAGAGGTATGGCATCATTAGTTTGTGTTGACAATTACAGGAAATATTTAAAGCACCTAATCAGTCACTGCAGATATATTGAATGATGACGATAGAAACGAAAAACGATATATGAATTTTTTTCTTGTACATTAATTATTTATTTCTTATAATAAAATTTATATGTCTTATATTTTCAATGAAAATAAACCTTGTGACATTTCATAAAGATTAATAGGTGCTTGTTAATGTATGAATAGAGAAAAGAAAATTTTCGGTATATTTTACTAATCTGATCTATTAAATATAAATAACATGAATGTGGCATGTGGAAAACTTAATTTATTTTGATGCAAAATATGAGAAAAAATTCATATGATTTCTAATAAATGTAATATGTTTGCAGAGACTGTACACAAATGTAAATTCAACATAGGTTTCTGTAAGAAACCTTATAACAATTATACTTACAATTAGTGTCTCAGTGTTTTTAACAAAATCTGAGAAAGTTTATTTCAGAAATGTCATTACGGTTTAAGATTACAATTCTGAGTTTCTTCTTTCCATTAGAATTTACATTAAATTTTTTAACTTAAAATATATCTCTTTAACATAAAATCTCTTTATAAATAAAGGTCCTCTGACTTATCACTTTGCTTATAATTTTTTCCATTTTTTGAGAATGATAATAATGATCTTCAAAAATTACATAATAAAGATATAAATGAGATTACTATTTCTCTTTCACCTCAACCAGTAAGGATGCTTTAATATTTACCTTAAACATTTATTTCAAGAAATCGAACAAATGTTTCTATTTTTAAACATTCTATTTACATAGGGTACTTCGAGAGATCCTTCTAATTTATTATCAGAAAATATTCAGAAAACGCCAAAAAATATTTCTTCAACACAGGATACTTCAAATTTATCATTAGAAGATAGTCAGGAAACGTCAAAAAATATCTCTTCACAAAAGAGGAGTCGACAGAGTAATGAACCGAATGTGAAACGAGGTGAAGTAAGTTATCAATATAATCTGATGTTGTACAGTGTTCTTGCACACAATGCTTTTGTATATTTAAAATATTTGGTTAACATTTTCCAAAAATTTTGAATTTTTCTTGTTAGGAACTTCGACTTCTTTTAAATAAAACAGCTACGGGTAGATGTATATTGCAACTGGCGAAGCAAGGTCCTTGTTTGAAGCATGATAAGGATAGAAACAAATTAACAGAAATTATTATTGAAGATGAATTAAGCAAATGTGAAAAGTAAGCCTATTGATTTTATAATTTTAAATTGATCCTTCTACAATGATTTTTTCTTAAGTTGCTTCAAGTTGTCTCTTTTTCTTATAACGTTTATATTTCCTAATTCTCAGGATTTCAACTGCAGGCTTCGCTGAACTTGTAAGTGCCATACAACATATATTTCCTGAAGAAGATAGTGTAAGTAGTGTTAATCATAAGTGGGCTTTGTTTTTGTCAAATATATAATAAGTATTTTTTGTGTATAGGTATACTGCATTAACGCTGACCTTATTTTGGCAGGAGCTTTATTTCATTCCATACAAATATTCAAATGGAATGAAATTTGTGGCCAAAGGTAAATTAATTACTAAGTACTATTCTATTCGGAAAGATTTCAAAGCGCTTGGCATTATTACTCGAAACAAGGATCAGTTAGACTCAGATTCTTTAGATGATTCAGAAGGTTGGTTGTGTGGTTTCTTTATTTGCATTTTTTTATTCTGCTAATGGAAGATGGATATTACGTATTTACTTTAAACTCTTCTTGTTTATATTTTTGTAATTTATTCTATGGTTTTATTTCATTTAAGTAGATGATGATGTACAAGGAAAGCTAAACTTTCTTGAAGAGAACATAGAGCCTTGGTCAACAGTAGTACAGTATTGGATGGATACTTCTAAACAAAGAATTGCAAAATTACATGCCCAATCTCGAGTTACAAACAGAAATAAAGACAAAGACAATAACAAGAGAAATGTTAAAAGCAAGCAAAAAAGCACAGCAATTCCAGAAACCACACAAATTTCAACTTATACAAACAAATTCCCCGCTCTCAAGGAAAACCTTGGATACACTTTGGTTAATATTTAATATTACTTACTGTTCTGTATTTTATCACATGATAAATTCAATTTATACATAGTATTTTTTGTGTTTCAGTTTGAAATAGATTTTGATTTGCTGTATCCTGAACAAAAACTTAAGGCTTACAACTCTTATAAAGATTTTTGTGATCGTATTATACAAGCTCTCACAAACGAAGAAAGTAAATGCGAGGCCCTAAAAGATAATTTGCTACTTGTAACAAGTGATGATATTTCAGAAGGTAATGTTAAGGACGTAATTTTATTTTCATTAAAAAACACATCATTTTTTAGGATTCAAGATTACTTTTTATACTGTCAATAAACTTTTCCTTCATTAACAGAGACTAGAAATTTAGTGGCACTATTGTCACTTTGTTATTTGGACACTGTTGTGACCGTTGCCCGTCAATCTGGTCGTACGTGGAGGCCACCTCATACAGAAATTCAGGAAGGAGTAATTTCACTAATTGAGGTGAGTATTTACAAAGGTGATGTTATGTACATATTTTCTGTCTTTGATCTGAACATTTTCGGAAAAACAACTTTTCCAAAAATGTTCACATGAAAAAGAAAATATTTTTACTTATTATTGATTTTATTTCAATAGTATATTTTATTTCTAGAGTGTTGGAAAACTTCAAACATTTATGCAGGAAAGAAAGAAAAAACTAATTAATTGGGGCATTACTATACAGCCATATGTTCTTGTTTGTGGATCATCTGTGAATGATATAGATGCCTGTTATGTAATTCTTGATACAGAGACACAATTTCTCGTTCAATCCCCAGTAAGAGCTTTGGATCTGTGTTTCAAGATTATTAACGCAGCTCACCTAGAGTATTCTCCTGAGAGTTATCGTTTGTGGAGACTTATTCAAAAAGAACTGTATGAGTTAACAACTGAATTTGATGAATTGAAGTCTGATGCTCAACTTCCAAAATTATTTAAAAAGTTTTCTCGTAAGTAGAATACGAGACTTTTTGTGATTATACAGCTTTTGAATGTTCTGGTTTTTCTCTATAAAACATGCAAGCATATTTTCCAATTTTTGTACGCAAATTTTAAGAATACTGCGATTTTATCTATTTCATCTATTTAATATTTAGAATTAATATTTACAGTACTTAGAGATATTGTTATTTGCGGGTTTTACAGCGATTGAATTTTTTACTTTATATATATGTTGCTGTAATATGCCAAATTCAAAGATTTTTATTTTTTATTTTTCTTGATTACTTGAATGCCATTTAACAAAATGCCGTTCTGTTTTATATGTGCAATTAAGTTACACGAGATAAATCATTTACATAGACACCTAAGACTTATTCATAAGCTCGATGATAACCGTTCTGTTTTCAAATGCATTGAAGTTGGGTGTCACCAACGATGCTCTAACTGGTGTAGCTTTAGACGTCATTTGAAAAAGTTTCATGCCCCTACTGATAATACTTCAGATTCTAATGTATTGCCTAGTGATAACAAGACGACTAATAATGAGTGCAGAAATGATAGTTTCTCTTCATTTATTGATGATTGTGTTGAACCATCTATTGATGGTTCAACACAAGAAACTTCTTCCCATGACAAATGTCTACTTAATGAAACTTTTTTGAAAGATCAAATCACGACTTATGCTTCCATGCAAATAGCACAACTGTACAGTAAACCTGGTCGCCCTCGTAAAATAATTCAAGAATATGTAGGAAACATTACTGATTTTTTGTCCACTACTCTCTCATTCCTATCTGCTGATATTTCAGCTATATGTCTAAGTCGAAATGTTGATTCTAATATTATTGATGACATTTGTTGTCAACTCAATGTATTAAAAAGTCCATTTGAGGACTTAAAATCAGAATACTTAAGATTACAATATATGAAAAAATTAGGGTTTTATATTCCACCTGAAGACTATAACATTGCTCCTGATATGTTTACAAAAATAATTGATGGAAAAGTACTTGTTGACATTGGTAATGTTAAAGGACAATATGTACCTTTAAGGAAAATTCTGAAAGTTTTTCTAGAATTACCGAATGTGTTAAATGTTATTAAAAATGTTTTAAGTGAAACTTCATGTGAGGATCTTTTTGCTGACTATATCCATGGATCTCATTGGCAAAATAAAAAAATTTTCTTTGGTGAGAAACTTGTAATTCCTCTTTTTGTATTTTATGATGACTTTGAAGTTGATAAAGAAATTGGAAATCACAGTGCTAAACTTGGTGCTGTCTATGTGAAAATAGCATGCCTTCCCTCAGAATTTCAAGGTTCTTTAGATAATATTTTCTTAGCTTTGCTTTTTAACACATGTGATCGTATTAATTATGGAAATAAACGAACATTCGGGATTTTTATTAAAGAGTTAAACTTTTTGTTCAATAATGGTATCGAAATTATTATAAATAGTGTTGTTCACACAGTCTATTTTGTTATGACTCTTCTAGTGGCTGATAATTTAGCTCTCCATTCAATGCTTGGTTTTGCTGAAGGGTTTACTGCAAATTTTCCATGTCGTATATGCCATGCTCATAGATCTTTAATTCATATTCAAACAGAGGAAGATTCAAGTTTACTCAGGAATAAATTACAGCACGATATAGATTGCAAAATTGGTAACGTATCTTTAACTGGAGTCAGTGGAGAGTTTGTCCTAAACGAGGTAGAGACTTTTGAAGTAACTGACAATCCAAGTGTTGACATTATGCATGACATTTTTGAGGGTACTTGTATTTACGATATGGGTCACATTCTCTATCAATTAATTTTTGTAAAGAAATATTTTACTGTTGAAACACTTAACTTCCGACTCATTACATTTAATTATGATAAAACTATCACTAATAAGCCTACTGAGTTTAAAGAAAAGGCTCTTCGCACTAAATCAGTGAAAATGACTGCCAGTGAGATGCGCACTTTTGTTCGTATCTTTGTTTTACTTGTAGGTGACCTTGTTCCTGATAACGATCCCATATGGAAGTTTTACTTAATTCTCCTTGATATTATTGAAATTGTTTTGTGTAGACAAATGCAGAAAGAGATGATTAAGATATTGAAGGAGAGAATTAGTGAACATCATCGTTTGTATGTTATTCTTTTCCAAGATACATTGAAACCTAAACACCTTCATATGGTTCATTATCCATCAATTTTGTCTCGGTCTGGTGCTCTTGTTAATTTAGCATGTGATCGGTTTGAAGCCAATCATCAGCCAGCTGTGCAAGACGCTAAAGCTACTCGTTCTAGGAAAAATATTGCTTTCACTTTAGCTTTAAAACAGCAACTTCGGTGTGCTTACCGATTCATGACTCGAAAGGGACTTCATACTTTATTAGAAGTAGGACCTGAAGAAAAGCCAGATTATTATAATTCGTTATTACTTCCAATAAGTTTTTCTAATGGCTTTATGCAACATGCTTTTGTCATCTTTAAAGGAACTTTATATAAAAAGGGAATGTGCGTTGCAATTGGAGTGGATGATGATAATGGGCCTGAATTTGGTATTATTTCCTCCGTATTAGTAAATCATAATGGCACTGTCTGCCTCATGTGCAATGTCCTTTCATGTACAATGTACAGTGAACATTTTCATGCTTATAATGTTACTAAAACTGCGAAAATAATATCAATTCTAGTTACTGATCTTTTAGATTATTTGCCTTTGTTGTTTTGTAAAAGCAATGATGGAAAGCAATATGTTACATTGCATCATTTACTTTAACAACTATAAAGAATATGTAATAAAGCATTATATTTTTAGTTATTAGGTATAGTTGTAATATAATTATAGTTGTAACAAGATAAATAAACTGTATTCTTTTTAACAAGGTGGTATTTCATTTTACACTATATCTTCCCTTATATAGTTAAAAGCAGAAAAATCAGTTTTGCAACTGTTGTAAGATTCTTTAATATAATTGGTTCTTGCTCTTATAGTATCTCATGTATCTATAAATGTATAAACCAATCATATTAAAGAATCTTATAATTGCAAAGCTGTTTTTTCTGCTAAATGCAGCCATTGCATAGGTACGTTAAAAAAGTATACAATTAATTTAGCTGCAGCTACAAAAATAAGTTAGCTATGACACCTAGAATATGTTGTTATATTATCTCGCTGCTGCAGTTATAATCGGCAGTTATATTTCTCACAAACATCGTTCTAGCTGTAGTATTGAAACTCATATTTATCCAATGCAATGATAAACATTTGGTAATGGGACCTAAATTTTCCAGAAGATATTACTAGAATGTTGCTGCTATAAATTCTATATGTGGCAAACAATATTCTAACAGATACAAAAAATAGCGATACATTTTTGTTGTGCCACCTAGAATTCTAACTACACTTGCAAAACATTTTTTTGAGTGTAAGCAATTGCTCGCATGGCGCGAGATCGAGACCGCGTTCAAGAATCGCATTGTGACTGGCGCTGTTATTAACTTTGATTATATCGAGCCGCGACATTTTTTGGAGGACGCCAGTGATTTGGTGATTGAGCGAGTGCAAGACGCTATCGCGAAACATGATAGTGTAAAGGTAAACACCGTATTTAATGGTGAATATGTTAATAATCATGATGAACGTAATATTAAAAATATCGCTACGAAGAACAATGAACTTTATCGATCATCAAATTTGCGCGAGTGGTATCAGCAGAATGTCATCGATGTCACGTTGGCGATGCTCGACGAGTTCCAAGAACGCGATAGCGGTTGGGACTTACGCGAATACTGAATTTAACGGTAAACATTAATAAACATAATCCCATGCACGCGGGATGTTGCATCGAATTGCCGCGGGGAATAAAGAATAAACGTGCCGTGATTAATGTGCAATCGAAAGACAATGCGTGTTTCGCGTGGTCGGTAGTGGCCGCTCTGTACCCTGCCGAAAGACATGCAGACCGAGAGTCGTCATATCCGCATTATTCGACTGTTTTAAATGTTAGTGACATAACATTTCCAATGAACATAAAAGACATTGGAAAATTTGAACGATTAAACGACGTGTCGGTGAACGTGTACGGTACCGAATTCGACAGAAAAGAAAAGAAACTAGGCGTATTCCCGATAAGGCTCACCAAGGATATGAAGGAGAAGCATGCCAATCTACTGTACTTGGAAGATGAACGTGATAACAGCCTCGGCCACTTTGCGTGGATTAAGAACCTGTCACGACTAATCAGTTTACAGCTGAACAAAAACGAACACAAGAAATTCATCTGTGATCGGTAAGTGTAATAATAAAATCTGTTAAAAAAATATTTCTCACTTATAAAAATTGTTTTAATTTTAAAAATCGTCTTCTATTTTTTATAGTTGTCTGCATTACTTCAGCTCAGAAGAAAAGTTGCAGTCACACAAAGTGGATTGTCAGCAATTAAACGACTGTGCCGTTCTACTACCGAGCGAGGATAACAAGTGGCTTGAATTCGATAATTACAACAACAAGGAGCGTGTACCCTTTGTTGTTTATTCAGATTTGGAGTGCATACTGCGGAAGATTGACCCAGGAACAGAGAACACTTCAAATTTCCCGTATCAGCATCACGAGGTATTTAGCAGGGTTGGGAACGTTACTTTAAAAAAGTAACGCGTTACCGTTATTGTTACTGTTTATAAAAAGTAACTCGTTACCGTTACCGTTACTAACTTAAAAAGGTAACGCGTTACCGTTACTGTTGCTTGGAAAGTAACGATTCGTTACTTTTTTGTTATTTTTTGATGATGTTAAAATAGGGATCTTTTAACGTCAAAAAAAATCTATTCAATACGTGATAAAAAGAAACATTTCATGTTTTTTTGTTTTACAAAATCCGCACAGAGGGACATAAATACCTTCCTATGTCTTTTCATGCTTTTATCTCATTCTTTCTTATGTTGTCTTCAATACACGTGCAACTTCAGATGTTAAAACATTTATGGCCGGTATTCATATTTCGAGATTCTTATTTCGAGATCATCTTAAGTAATGTCTTAAGATGCTGATACGTCTCTCTGATTGGTTGATAGCATCATAAAATGATACTTAAGACGATCTTAAATATAAGAGTGGACTATGAATATCATATGTACCATATATCTCCGTGTACATTCAGGAATATGATTCTATCACTGAATATAAATCCTATCGCAATTGCGATTCGTAATCATATACCATATCAAATGATTATGAGTGATAATTAAACATAATTGATCAATACAAAAAGTCTACGTTAACTAATGGGGCGAGTGCTGCCAACCATTTCTCCTACGCTACGCGCGGTCTGCAAATAGTGCCCGTACTGATACCGCTGGAGCGCTGTATAAACGAACGTACTTGTTTAATTTGGTAACTATTAATTATGGGCCGAATAAAGCGCATGTTGGTTACCGAATGTAAAACGAACATAAAATGATGCATCATACGTTTTATGAAACATAGATACTGCCAGCTAAAGTAACGAAAAATAACGGCTGAATTCCGTTACCGTTATTGTAAAAATGTAACGACGTTACGTTACCGTTACAGACATAAAAAAGTAACGCTCGTTACCATAAAAAAGTAACGAAAATGGTAACGGCGTTACAAGTAACGCGTTACTTCCCAACTCTGGTATTTAGTATAGCATATTATGTTAAGTGCTCATACGACGACGCGTTGTCAGAGTATCACTTTCGTCGCGATAACGATTGCGTCGTGTGGTTCGCGAAAGAACTCGAAAACCTGGCGCATAGCGTGAAAGCTAGAATATCCGCCAATGTTCCTATGGAATCATTAATTAAAGAGCAGCAAGAGGCATACAGTAACGCGAGGAATTGTCATATCTGTGAAAAACCGTTCGCACCGAATAGTATACGTGTGCGCGATCATTGCCATTTGACAGGGTCTTACCGTGGTCCAGCTCATTCAGATTGTAATTTAAATTACAAAAATTCATACGTTATTCCGATCGTATTTCATAATTTATTTGGTTACGATGCACATTTCATCATAAAAGAAATTGCCACCACGTTCGAAGGCAAAATCGATTTACTACCGATAAATAAAGAAAAATATATATCTTTTACCAAATATGTTGAAAATACTTGTGATAAAGACATAATTTTCAAAAATGCACGAAATTATATACGGCTACGGTTCATCGATTCGTACAAGTTTTTAAGTTCAAGTCTTGACAAATTGGTATCGTTTTTAAGTCTTGATAAATTAAAAATTTCTCATTCGGAATTTTCCTCGTTATCAAACGAAGACTTTGAATTGTTGACACGCAAAGGTGTCTTTCCATACGAATACGTGGGTAATGTTGACAAACTGTATGAAACGCAACTGCCACCGCGTGAATCATTTTATAGTTCTCTTACCAAGCAGACAGTATCACAGACAGATTATGCTCATGCTCAGAAAGTTTGGCAGCGGTTCTCAATCAAAACCCTGGGTGAATACAGCGACCTATATCTCAAGACCGATGTCTTTTTATTGGCTGATATTTTTCAAAACTTCCACGAAAGTAGCATTAATAGTTATGGTCTTGATCCCGCGCATTATTACACATTGCCAGGCTACACTTGGGATGCAATGTTGAAACTAACACGCGTAAGATTTGAGTTGCTCACCGATATAGACATGATCTTATTTATAGAACGCGGTATACGCGGTGGTTTGAGTCAATGCTCCGGTAGATATGCTAAAGCCAATAATAAGTGCATGCGTTCTTATCTCGATCCATCGAAACCATCGTCTTATCTAATGTATTTTGACATAAACAATATGTATGGTTTTGCGATGTGTCAATCATTACCATACGGTGAGTTTCAATGGATCGAAAACGTTGACAATTTTGACGTGAACGCGATCGCTTCGGATTCGCCCACTGGGTATGTGCTAGAAGTCGATCTCACATATCCACAATGTCTGCACGATCGACACACTGACTTACCTTTCTGCCCTACACACGATAAACCACCAGGATCACGGCAGAAAAAACTTCTCGCAACGTTGTACGATAAAAAGCGGTATGTGATACATTACCGTTATTTGCAACAATGCACGCGCAATGCGGGCTTCGCGTAACAAAAATTCATCGCGTATTACAGTTTGCTCAATCTCCATGGCTTCGCGATTATATAGAATTGAACACAAAATTTAGAATGAGCGCAAAAAATGATTTCGAAAAGAATTTGTACAAATTGATGAACAACGCCATGTTTGGAAAAACTATGGAAAACGTACGTAATCACGTAGACGTAAAATTATTAACAAAATGGGAAGGACGTTACGGTGCAGAGGCAATGATCGCTAAACCAAATTTTCACAGCCGCAGCGTCTTTGCGGAAAATTTAGTTGCCGTCGAACTGCGTAAACTCGAGGTGAAGTTTAATAAGCCGATTTATGTGGGTATGTGCATACTTGACATATCAAAAATCTGCTTGTACGAATTTCATCACGAATATATGTTTCCGCTATATAAAGACAAGTGCAAATTGTTATATTCAGATACTGATAGTCTTGTTTATTTCTGTAGGTTGCGCCGTAGATGCGCTCCACGTTGGCTTGCGGGATAGATAGGCCGTCACAATAAACGTGGCCGAGAGACTGATGTTCTCTTAGTTTTTCTTTATTAATTGAGCACACTAGAACGAGCACTTACATCTCAATCGAGAAATCACTCACAGCCGGCGTAAAACGAACCGATCTGTCGGACGGCTTCTTGCAGAGAGAGCGTCTCGAGAGCCGAGCGCGAACGAACGCTACCGGAGAGCTGCGAAGATAACGGGCCCGTGTGAACGAACACTAGAGGGCGCGGGCAACTTAAGCATAGCACGCTTGGCAATGGACGCAAAGAAAAATGAATTTTATTTGTAGTAATCACAACTTATGAGTAACTTCGAAACTTATTATAAATACCGAACAACGCCGCCCCCCTTGGAAGTGCGAACTTTCAATTCAAGTAAAATTATGTCAATAGAACATTAAACGACGGAGAGGTGGCTTGTAACAAATAAGTTTAAAGAATAAACGTACTGAGCTTGAGATTAGAACTATAATGTAATAATGTGCTTAACATAAAACTAACGCCTGACTGACGCAACAACTTAACTTATAATACTTGTAGTAGTACTTAAACTACGGATTGTTAGTGGTCGTCAGACCTTCTTCGAGCGGCAAGATTGCTAATCTTGCTAAAGGCCGGACGAGCACTCCCCTTGCAGTTCGTATAGTAGCGGTTCGAGCGACGTTATCAGAACCTGTGTGCACTCGTCCAATGGGCCATTGCATGGGAGGTGCGTTTGGTTGTTTACAAAGGACTAGTTGATTTACTTGCAGTTGGGGGCCTTTATTGTTTCTCCACTTTGATCGTTCCTGTAAAGAACTAACATATTCATTTGCCCATCTGCGCCAAAAATGTTGACGTAATTGTTCTACACGCTCCCAGCGAACGAGTCGATTTTCAGGCACGTCGCTCAAATCGGTATAGGGAAAACTGTCGAGAGTCATGCCAATAAGAAAATGACCTGGTGTCAAACATGCAAGATCATTCGGATCTGCGCTTAATGGAGTGATCGGGCGGGAGTTTAATATCGCTTCGATATCGCATAAAACGGTTTGAAACTCTTCATAAGTTAAATGCGCGTTTCCTATTATTCGAGTCATATGATATTTCATCGCCTTCACCGCCGCTTCCCATAACCCGCCGAAATGGGGGGCATTCGGTGGAATCAAGGTCCAAAGAATTTCTTGACTAGAGCAAAATTCTTTTAAGTTGGACTGAATGGATTCCTTAAGATAGGCTTCGTAAAACTCCTTGAGTTGTCTCCGGGCACCTACGAAGTTGGTTCCGTTGTCGGAAAACATACGCGATGGTTTGCCGCGACGAGACAAAAAACGTTTAAAGGCACCTATAAAGGAGTTCAAGTCACTCACGAGCTCGATGTGCACAGCTTTCGTGACAAAGCACACGAATATGGAGGCGTAGGCCTTCTGAAGCCTCGCGTTACGTCTCTTGCCTTCGCGCAACAAGAATGGGCCAGCGTAATCGACGCCGCATTGTGAAAACGGTCGAGAGACCCTGATTCGACTAGCTGGAAGCGATCCCATTAAAGCTTCGGATTGACGGGGTTTCGCTCTGAAGCACTTCACGCAGCCTTGGATGACCTTGCGCGTGCTTGAGCGCAAGGCCAACGGCCAAAATCGTTGTCTGACGGCGGCCATAGTTGCCTGCGTCCCTGCGTGCAGGGTACGGGCGTGAGCCTGTTCTATGACTAAACGTGTTAAAATATGATGGCGCGGAATTAGGATTGGATGACAGACGTCCGGATGCGAACCGGCATTTTTTAAACGTCCCCCAACACGCATGACCCCGGAGTCGTCAATAAAGGGGGATAAGGCGAGAAGAGAGCTTGTTGGGCTTATGGGTTTTCCCTCATTAAGAGCCTTGTACTCTTGTGTGAAGGCATGCCTTTGCACATTCTTGCATATTATGCCAAGCGAGTAGGATGCCTCTGGGGGAGAAATTTGTCTAGATGATACCGTCGGTCGGCGGGTCTTGTTGAAGCGGATGCAATAAGCTACGATGCGGCATATTTTGTTCAAATTGGAGAACTTGTTCAACAGCTCGGCTACGATTGATGAATCAGTTACGACTGTAGGCATGGCGAGCTTCCTTTGCTCTGGGATGTCACCTTCCATTTGTGGAAAGCCGCTGTCTGGCCATGAATTTTCGCTAGATTGCAAAAAGGATGGTCCATGCCACCACATGTCAGAAATAATCAGCTCGCGTGGATACAGACCGCGTGATATAAGATCGGCCGGGTTACTAAGAAAGGGCACATGACGCCAACGACTGGTGTCGCTCAAGCGTTGTATCTCGCCAACCCTGTTGGCTACGAATGTAGACCACCTGCGGGAGTACGACGTTAACCAGTTCAGCGTGATTGTTGAATCACACCAATAGTATTTTTGTATGTTTGTTAGATCAATGGAATTGCTGATCTTAGAGATCATTCGAGCCAGCAGCAAGGCTGCGGATAGCTCTAGACGAGGAAGTGACACTGCCTTGATAGGCGCTACGCGAGATCGCGCGTATACCAATTCCGTGCGGTACTGACTCGGGCCGATCACAGCGCGCATGTACACGCAGGCGCCATATGCGCGCTCGCTGGCATCGCTGAAGCCATGCAGCTGTACTGATCGAGGATCTGTGCTAAATTTAACGCGCCTTGATATTCGCAATTGACCTATTTCTAATAATTGCGCTCGGAAATCAGACCAACGGGTATGGATGTCCTGCGGAACGGATTCGTCCCAATCGACTCCCGCCTGCCATAGTTCCTGTAGCATGAGCTTTGCTGAGACGATGGAGGGTCCTAGGAGACCAAGAGGATCAAATAATCTAGATACCTCAGACAATATTGTACGTTTGGACACAACGCCGCACGATGACTCGAGCTTGCAAGAGAAATGGAGAGTATCCTCGATCCGATTCCAATGAACCCCCAGCACTGAGGATTCGGTCTGGTTGCTTATTTGTACCAATACGTCATTCTGATCGTTCAGAGAAGTTAGTATGTCGGGGCAATTCGACGCCCATTTGCTTAGTTCGAACGCTCCTGAGCGGAGCAGCTGTATGGTTTCGTCGCGAATTGACTCGATATCTTGAATGCTATCTGCTCCCGTGAGCATGTCATCGACATAAAAATCGCGCTGCACACAAACTGAACCCGCGGGATATTTTGAAGCATGAAGTTCAGCAAGGTGCTTTAGACATCTTGTTACTAAGAATGACGCTGTAGACGTCCCGTAAGTCACGGTAGTTAACTCATAAGTATTTATTTTGGTATCAGAGCTGTCGCGCCATAGTATCCTGTGTAGACGTGTTTGCGAGGGATCTAGTAGTACCTGCCGGTACATTTTAATTATGTCGGCAACCAGAACGTATCGGAAAGTGCGGAATCGGATCAGAATTGTAGCTAGGTCCTGTTGGACGACGGGGCCGACCATCAACACATCATTGAGTGATAAGCCATTGCGGCTCTTGCACGACGCATCGAAAACCACGCGTATCTTTGAACTACGATCTTGGCCCTTGAACACGCAATGGTGCGGCAAATAAAATGACACACTTTCTTCCTGTGGTTGCGGGTCTGCCAGGCGCATATGGCCCAGGGAAATGTACTCTTGCATGAAGCGCGAGTACTCAATTTTTAATGACGGATCGCGATTGAAGCGTTTCTCCAAAGAGGTGAATCTTTGCAAGGCATTTACCTTGGAGTCCTTGAGACTGTCAAGAAGATGCTCCTTGATCGGGAGCTTGACAATGTACCTTCCTTCGTGATTTTGCGTCACGCTTGCTAAGAAATGCTGTTCGCAAAATGCTTCCTCCGGCGTGTAATTGCTCGAAGGCGCGAGATTGTCCTCCATTTGCCAAAACTTGTTCAATTGTTCATGTAACGCAGTATTGCTTATAGCGGCATGACAGGATTGCACCCTGGAAATAGTTTCAACCGAATTAAAACGACCGCCCAAAACCCATCCAAAGCGAGTTTTGTGAAGAGTCGGATGGAATTGTGAAGACCTTATCTGACCTACGCACAACAGTTCCCAGAAAATGTCTACCCCTATCAATAAGTCGATTTCTGACGAGGTGTGAAACTGCGGGTCGGCTAATCGAATGTTGGGAGGAAATTTGAAATCCTTACGTTTGAAAGGAACGATTGGAACCTTATCCGTGACTTGATCGGCAACTACGCAGTCGATAACCGTCGTATAAGAATTTATTCTTGATTGTATTCTTAATCGAACGACTTGTGAAGACGTAGTGGTAGCACCGTTTGCTCCGGATATCGAGAGATTGAGATTTCTTGGTCTCAAGGAGAGGGACTCTATGAATTTTCTAGAAATGAAATTGACCTGTGAGCCGCAATCTAGTAGCGCCCTGCAAGACTTGGGCGAGCCTTCGTGATCGAAGGCGTAGACAACCGCGGTGGATAAAACACGATGATCGCTACCGCGCTGACTGATGGCATGCGTTGCCAAGACGGTGGAAGACACGGCTGGTTGCGTGTCATCACCCTTGGTTGCACTGTCATTTGATGACTTGAGTGGAGTGCTCACATGTAGCAAAGTGTTATGCCTTGCTTGACACACCTTGCAACATCCCGCAGTACATTTGCCAGACGCATGAGTAGCGGGACGCAGACAATTTGTACACATCTTACGACCGCGGACTTCAGATACTCTTTGGGTGACCGGAAGTGCCAGAAAATCCCTGCAATTGTATACCAAATGCTCTCCCTGACAATAGTTGCACTTGAGCTTGACCGTAGCGGTACAGGACGAACGACGTTTCGATTGAGGACCCGATTGGTTGGGCCTTGAGTCGCTCTTTGCAGCGTGAGCACTTGACTTGGAAGTTGCCTCAAGAGTTTGGCAATGATGCGTAATAAACGTAAAAAATTGTTTGAGCGTGGGCAATTCGGAGCCCGTGAGTGACGATTGCCATTCGCGAAGCGTGAGGTTATCGAATTTTGAGCTTAACACGTATATTAAAATATCGTCCCACTTATCAGTAGGTCGTTTCAAGGCTTCCAGCGCGTGTAAATGCTTAGCAGCGCCATCTGCAATTTGGCGTAATTCGGAGGAATTTTCCTTCATCATTGACGGTAAGCTCATTAAAGCCTTGATGTGATTTTGCACGATAACGCGTTTATTGTCATAGCGTTCCTTTAGTAACTCCCACGCGATCATATAATTAGCGCTCGAAATTTCCAATGAATTGACGACACTGCTTGCGTTGCCCGTCAATGATGCACGCAAATACTGGAAACGTTGAATGTCACTGAGGCTCGCGTTAGAATGAATAACCGAATGAAATGTATCATAAAATGGGAACCATTCGTCGTATTTGCCAGAGAAGACCGGGAGATTTAACTTAGGAAGCCGAATGCTCGTATGTGATTCTGAATTTCGGTGATTGCTACTTTCGCGAGAAGTCGAAGGAGAAGGCAATGGAGTCGCGAGGTCGCGATCAATGCGTGTCAAATTTAATATTTCACGCATTTTCGACGATAGCGCATAGAAGTGTTCTTCAAAGATGACGCGATCGCTTGCCTCACTTTCGTCTAGCGCCTCTATCTTACATTACAATTGGTTGTACTCCGCGAAAAATTGATCTAACTTGAGCTTGCGTTCCTCAATCTGTGCGAGTATCGCCGGGCTTGGGGCCGCAATCCCCTCAACATACGTTTTGATACGCGTACACGAACCTTTCAAGGTCGTACGCTGACGCTTGAGAGCCGCGAGATCCTCGGGCATGTTGTAAATTACAATGAATTGGCAACGACACGGATAATAGTCTTCCCTACCTTATCTACGCGCGCGCGCGCGCGAGAGTGTCCGGTCCCGATGGCCGTCCTCGGTCGTCTCGGTCGGTAACTGGAAGGTCGCTGATGATGTGAAAATCCGCGACGAATGGCCGCCGCTGCTTGTCGTTGTCAGGATTCGTAATAGCGGAGAGAGCCGCTGCTGGATTGACGTCGTCGAAGCCGTCCTCGTGACAGACGAAACCTCGTGGTCGCACCTTTCGTTGATGAGAATCCGATGCTTCGGTAGTGCCAATGAGCACGAGCCGTTTGAAATATGGCCGGGCTTGCTGCTTGGTGATGAGATCGTCAATATGGCTGTCGTCGTCCGTTGAGTCGACGACAAGATTGTGACGCCAATATGGCCGTCCTTGTACTTGACGCCAAGATCGTCAATATGGCTGTCGTCGTCCGTTGAGTTCGACGACGAGACTGTGCCGCCAATATGGCCGTCCTTGCACTTGAGTGGCGAGGAGAGGATGGCACAGCCGTACAGAGAATGGCGGCGGACACTAGGGATGGCTACACTTGCCCTTGACTGAGATTTTGTGTCGTAGTCACCGCGTCTGATGGTCTCGAAGAAGATGTATGCACGAATGTTCGTTGTGGATCTCAAGGCTGAGATGGCTACACACGTGGCTGTTGCACGGCAATGGTGGCTGCACGAATATTCGTTGTCGATTTCGAGACTGATTCGGCTGCTTACTTGACTGTTGCGTAGCAGCGCTGGCTGTGCTTGCTCTCGTTGGTGAGGAAGCCTCGAGATGTATTACGCCGATCAGGGTCTGATGCGTAGATCTGACGATGTAGGAAACTCGCCGGTGCTCGGGATGAATGTTCATCCGGCTCGAAGGACCAAAAGTTGTAGGTTGCGCCGTAGATGTGCTCCACGTTGGCTTGCGGGATAGATAGGCCGTCACAATAAACGTGGCCGAGAGACTGATGTTCTCTTAGTTTTTCTTTATTAATTGAGCACACTAGAACGAGCACTTACATCTCAATCGAGAAATCACTCACAGCCGGCGTAAAACGAACCGATCTGTCGGACGGCTTCTTGCAGAGAGAGCGTCTCGAGAGCCGAGCGCGAACGAACGCTACCGGAGAGCTGCGAAGATAACGGGCCCGTGTGAACGAACACTAGAGGGCGCGGGCAACTTAAGCATAGCACGCTTGGCAATGGACGCAAAGAAAAATGAATTTTATTTGTAGTAATCACAACTTATGAGTAACTTCGAAACTTATTATAAATACCGAACAATTTCCTCGAGTGCGATGATATTTATTCAACGATGAAACGTGATATAGCGAGATATGATACAAGCGATTATCCCGCAGACAACCCGTACGGTATGCCTCTCGCGAATAAAAAAGTCCTCGGTCTAATGAAAGATGAAAACAACGGTGCGATCATGACCGAATTTGTAGGGCTTAGAGCAAAGATGTACGCAATCAAAGTAGATGGCAAAAAGGATACCAAAAAAGCGAAAGGTGTGAAAAACAATGTAGTAGCGCGAACTATTACTTTTGAGGATTATATGCGATGTTTGATGAAATAGAAATAACTCGTAGCCAATCGTGTATACGTTCGAAGCTGCATCAAGTGTTTACGGTTTCAGAATCCAAAGTGGCGCTCTCGCCATATGATGATAAAAGATACCTTGTTCCATCATCATTAACAAATACATTACCATGGGGACATTGGCAGATACAATTATAATCATAAGATGTTCTCACATTTTTACAAATATTATGCATTTTAATCTTTTATTGTATTACATTTTTTTGTATTTCTTACACGTTTAATATGCTAGTAATATTTTATATAAGTACGTTATTCATACTTTATACTTTGTTTTATATTCGGTATGCTTCATTTTATACATCTTATGTATTGTTTCATATATGTCACACGCTTAATATATATTTGACGTTTTATGAATAAGATATTTTTGATATTTTTTCAAATTTTAGATATACGTTTTTTAATAAAAATTTTTATATGACATTTTGTATTAATAAGGATAGAAGAAGAATAAAGACCTAAAAATTGTTTGTATTCATTTTATATATTTTGTAAACGCTATGATATAAAATATATACATATTTAATTGAAATAAATCAAATAACATCTTTTTTATTTATCCATGAGTTGTGCGAATCATCAAATCCCAGCCACTTGACGTAAACCTTGTTTCCTTTCTTCTTTATTATCTTCTCTACCAGGTATACATTTGGATGAGTCGTGCGATGCAACTCGTACTCATAGAAGGCACCCGCTATTTGTTTACCGCGATAATCTTCCAGGAGATAAGTTACGGGATTAGTGCGCTGTACTTTAACGATCTTAAACACCTCGGTGGTCCAATTGGGGGTGTACCCCTTAGAGAATGTCGTTTTGTGCTTCCTCACGCGCACCGAATCGTTTACTTTGAATTTCGCGGATCTCATGATTTTTATGTGAGAGTATACAGTGTCCATGAGTTTTTCAGCAACTTCCGAATTAACGTCGACTGGTCGCATGCCGATAGTACGATGCCTGCGGTTGTTGTAATCCGACACCAGACGCAGCAGCTCGTTGACCCACTTGTGCGACCCGTTAAGTGTAAACATACGCCACATATCGTTTTTAAGTGTGCTATTCCATCTCTCTATTATCGATGCTTTTAAAACCGAATATGTAGAATAATGATTAATGTCATACTTTTTCAAGACTTTTTGCACATTGGCGTTATAAAATTCCTTTCCCATATCCGTTTGCAAATTTTTCGGGCATCTTCCGCTCTCTCGAATTATCTTGGCGATTGCGTCAGCCGTCTCGCGCCCGGCCTTGCTCTTGAGCGGTACTGCCCAGGCGTATTTACTCAACGCATCGATGACGGTAAGTATGTAATTATGACCTCTATTGTACTTTGAATAGGGACGCATCTCGACGATATCAGCTTGCCAAAGATCGTTGAATCCTTTGATTATAACACGTCTTCTAGGAAAATTGCGTCTAGCTGACGCGTGTAATTCTTCGACGATTCGTTGCCTCTCGGAGCTTATTGTTTTCTTCGATGAACTCATATTTCGGCGCGTAAACGAATTGCATTACGACTGACTCGTATAGCGGTTACACGATGTAATTTATAATGTCGGCATTGCAAAGTTCCTCTAGTTTGTTTAAAAAAAAAACGTTTTTTTTCCATTTATCAGTATTTTCTGTCTTCCTTTAATAACTTTTCTTTGTCTTCCGGTTTCTGTCGATTAGATAATTTTTCATACTCATTCTTGACTCGATCTACAGCCATTCGATAACCATCCTTCACTCGTTCTTGTGTCTTTTCATAGCGATCATGAGCCGATCCATAATTGTCTGACAACCGTTCTTGAAACGTCCGATTTTTATTTAAGAATCGTTCAAAGTCATTCGTTAAACGTTCGTAACCGTCTTTTCGACGTTCAATGCTGCTCATTTTTGTCGTCTATCGCACGTCCTTCTCAAACAAAATCAACCTCTCGTCTGACTCGTTTCGTGGGTATACAATTTAATTTATAATTATGCCAGCTTCACGAAGTTCTTCCACGATGGACAACATCTCGTTGCCGTGAGCGTCGTTGCCCGCTCGATGTGAAGCGTCTAGCAATCGTAGACGATCTACTAATTCGTTGGGATCGTCCCAGTGCACGTAATCAATCGCGTTGTCGTTTAGTATCATAGCGCGAGGTAATCCCTTTCCGGATTTATTCGTTCTCTTTGGTGTAGATTCGATTGACATCAATGGTGCGATCACGTATCTATACTTGTATCCTTTGTTGCCTCGTAGTCGACTCTCCGCGGTGTAATTACGTCTATGTACGTTTGTAGTCAACAATATGCTCTTGTACTTTTGCAAATCGTCCTCCTTATAGAGAAAATCATCGGGGAGTCTCTTAAAAATCAACTCGTAAAGACCAGGTGTGCCAGCGTATCGCACGCCATCGATAATTATGTTATCATTGATGTCCACGTCAAACTTTTTATTACCAAGCATCATTCCATCCTTGTCGAGACGAACACCAAACACGGTGTCTATAATTTTCTCTTTTCCACCACCGCTGAAGAAATCTCCGATGTACTTTTGACCGAGCGGGCCTAAATGCTCAGACAACGTTTTTCGACCTTCCAACTTTTGCATCTGATGTTGAACAGACGTTCCAAACGAATCGTCTCTGGTTTCGAAAACGTTCTCGAGAGCCTTGTTAGTTAATGTTGCAGGACCAATCATCGTACGCGGTGTTGACGTATCGCTGGTGAATCCATTGCATCGTACGCTTGTTCAAAACGTTGCTTTTTGCTCGATGTTGCTTTCGACAATTCGTAAGATGCACCATCGTCGTCATCGTCGTCGCTCGGTCTTTTCTTAATTATTCTTTCTTCCTTGATTTCTTCTTTTCTTTTAATCGGCTGAGATTCCTCGACAATCTGTTTCAGAGGTGCGACGATGGGCTTGAAACGTCTCTCCATTGCAATTTCCTCCTCGATCCTGCCGGTTTTTAAAGCGCGATGTTTCTTGCGGATCGCATCGCTCGTTTTTTCAATCTCCCTCGCGAGTTGCTCACGATGGCGTATATCTTTGTTATTTTCCGCCATGTTAACGTTCAACGTTGACGTATCGATAATGACTAATCGTTTTGCGGTACCGCGAACTCGTTAAATCCTTTTCTGTATCGTCCGTTACTAAGAGCGCTGTCCTTGTCTATCACTAGAAATCCATACTTTTGTTGCCAACAAGCACAGCACAAAGCACAAAATTCGTCGTACGACATGTCAGTGTTTATGTGGTCGTTGTAAACGTGTTTGAGGTTGGTACCATCCTGTTTAAACAGAATTAGGAGATTGGCGTTATCACGTATCAGATGTTTAGGTATCCTCGCGTACGTTTGACAAAGATAAAAGCAGTCGACATTCGAGTGGCGGCCCATTGAAAAGTATTCTCTCACCGCATCCTGCTTATCGCACGCAACGTCGTCGAAGACGAAGATTGAATTCGGAAGCGCCTCGCTCGGTGGAATAACGTCGCTATTATTGGAGAACGTAAAGTAGCCGATTTCATCGATCGATTTCAACAGATTTTCGAGATATTGATATTTAGGCTGCTGCAGCGACTTGGAATAAATATAAACATTCTCGAAACGTACACCATGCGGACTCTCGAGCAGGCTTATCAGAACATTAGTTTTACCGCACGAAGATGGTCCCGCAATTATTGCGCGGATGGTACTCGGCAGCATTTCACCGTGTTTCCGCAACTGCGCGTTGTCCCCCATCATTCGCAATTTCTCGTCGCAGTTTGTGACGCGTATCGTCAGCGACTGCCGCACGAATTTCATGTTTCACACTAAACTCGCGTGACGCGTCGAGGGCCTATATATAGATGTGTGAAATCTTGAGTAGCTCAAGTATCAAAAATGTTTTTCGCGCTGTCACATCCCAGCGATATTCTGGACCTAAGCGCTGAGCAGTTGCAATATATACCTAAAGTCGTACTGTTACGCGTGTACGGTAATTACATCGACCACGTTTGGGAACAGGCTTCCGAAACATATACAGGTGGACCCGGTAGTTCAAACTTATCGTCGCTGCGACGAGCATTATAATCAACCTTGGCAGCGTACGCACATCGACGGCCCTGCACCGAGGATAAAAGATTGCAGCGAATGTCAGCGTCGAACAAAACCGGAAGTTTGCTGAATCGAGCGATAAACGCGCTTCCTTTCGAGTTACATATCCCCGGTTACCCGTTTTGCGGTCCGGGCACTCGGCTGAAGAAACGATTAGCCAGAGGCGACACGGGCGTAAATCCATTGGACGCAGCGTGCCGCGAACACGATATTGCGTATTCTAAGAGTAACGAACTCGTCGATAGACACGCTGCTGACGATATACTCGCAGCGTCAGCACGGAAACGCATTACCGCGAGAGACTCGACTTTGGGCGAGAGAGCCGCCGCTGCAGCCATCTGGGCAGCGATGAAGGCCAAGACCAAGATCGGCATGGGTATGAATGCAAAGACGAGAAAGAGGAAAACGACGACGACGAAAAAAAAAAATGAGTACTTCCGTCGGAAAAACGAGGCGGCATGTTACCAATTCTGCCAATGTTGGGCGTTCTAGGATCTTTGATCGGTGGAGCTGCAAATGTAGCGAAAGCGGTAAGCGCCCGCAAAGATGCGCGACGTCAACTTGAAGAACTGCAACGTCACAATCGCGCGATGGAACAAGGTCGCGGTCTATACTTGGCACCTTATAAATACGGACGAGGAATTTATCTCGGGCCGTATAAACGCGGACAAGGCGTATCAACTAAGAGAAAAAAAAAACGTCGAAAAGACGATAAAAATGCCTGCGGGCGTGACCACCGACGTGCAATTGAACCAGCTGGCGAGACGTATGCGCATACCGTATTTTAGAGATGTGTACATGCGTAATGCTTTACCGACGAGTGGCGTACATCGAAACGAGAGCGGTATCGTTAATTTGGACGATACCACGGGCTCTGGCACGCACTGGGTAGCTTACGCAAAGAGGGGCAACCGCGTTGTGTATTCCGACAGCTTTGGCAATCTTCGACCGCCTCGAGAGTTGGTGCGATATTTCGGAAGCAATGTTACGATAGAGTACAATCAAACGTCCTATCAGACGTACAATCAAAATTTCTGCGGACAAATGTGCCTGAGATTTTTACAAACTGTTGACTTTTAAAAAGATCGATGAGGTGTCGAAGAGTCTCAGTATTCGTCGAACGCTTTTTCCATCATGTCGTTTACGCTAACGCTAAGCGGAAAGAGCAGCGTTCTCGCTGCAAATTACTCTCCGGCGATAGATTTGACCGATGCCGAATACGAACTCGGTTTAACGCTTTTTGAAACTTATAACACGATACCGAACGTAAATGCCTCAAATAATAAATTTTATTTCGGCAAAGACGATGTGGAGATTACGATACCCGAGGGATCATACGAGTTGCCGGCCATTAACGAATTTTTGAAACGCGCAATCTCGCAGAAACGTCCACGACGCAACGCGCCAGATGCCGGTGACACGCTAGTTGTCCGCGGCGATATCGGCGTGATCAATGATGACAGCGAGGAAGCGATAGTGATTCGAGCTAATCATAACACGATGAAATGTGAAATTAAATGCGCTTACAAAATAAACTTTAACAAAGCCAACAGCATTGGATCGCTGCTGGGATTCTCGAAGCGTATACTGCATCCACGTAGATGGCACGAATCGGACATGTCAATTAATATTATGAACGTAAATATTATCCGCGTTGAATGTAGTATCACCGCAGGTGCATACAATAACGGTGCGCGTGTGCATACGATCCATGAATTTTCTCCGAGCGTGCCTTCAGGATATAAGCTCAGTGAAAGGCCTGCAACAGTCATTTACTTGCCAGTGATCATACGAAGCGTTACGGATCTTACCATACGCATTGTCGATCAAAACGGACGATTGCTGGATTTTCGAGGGGAGGAAATTACCGTCAGGTTGCACGTTCGAAAACGATAACGCGACACATGAGATGCTTGTGTTGAGTGGAGCTGAGCGAGCAAAGAGAGATAACGCATTCTTTACAAGACCGGTGACATCATCATCATCATCATCATCATCGATTGATAATCCGACTCGATCAACTGAGAAGCGAAAGAAGCTCAGTGTATCAAACGTTAAATTTTTACAATCACTGGGATTCGCGGTACGACAATCTTGATTAAAAAAGAAAAAATGACTGATATTCTAAATATCGGAGACGAGCCAATCTTTGACGATCGAATTGTCAAGATTGAGACCCATGCTTATTCGCCGTATGCAAACACAACGTACGGGCACAGCGACGAGATAAGAATACCCATACAGCAACAGGATTTGTATACATTGCCGTACGAGAGCTTTCTATATGTCGAAGGGAGGCTGACAAAGAAGAAGAAACCTGAGGAGGTCAGCGGTGACGTGGTTTTGGGAAATAATTGTGTTGCGTTTATATTTGATGAGATAAGATATAAACTCGACGGTGTCGAGATTGATCGTAATAGAAACGTGGGTATAACTAGCTCACTCAAAAACTATGTAACGCTGTCATCCGACAAAAGCGTGATTTTGCGAAATGCTAGCTGGGAAGAACAGTTGACTACCGCTGATGGCTACTTCAACTTTTGCATTCCGCTTTACGTCCTGTTGGGATTCTGCGAGGATTACCGTCGAGTAGTGATCAACGCTCGTCACGAATTGATCTTGATACGAGCGCGCAACGATAACAATTGCCTAAAGGGCAATTCAGCGGTAGAGCCTATGATAGAATTGTTTAAGATTCAGTGGCGAATGCCGCACGTAATACTGAATGAAATAAATAAACTTTCGATGCTGCGCACATTGGAGAGCGGACGATACCTCAGCATGGCTTTTAGCTCGTGGGATCTTTACGAGTATCCGCTTTTGCAACGTACGACCAAGCACTCGTGAGCTATCAAGACAGCTACTCAACTCGAGAAGCCGCGATATGTCATCTTTGCTCTGCAAACCGGTCGAAAAAACGTCATGTCCGAGGACACGAGCCGATTCGACCATTGCAATTTAATCAACGTGAAACTGTACTTGAACTCTGATAGTTATCCTTATGAAGATATGAATTTAGATATTAGTAAAAATAGATGGGCTATTCTGTACGACATGTATGCACGTTTCTGCAAAACTTATCTCGGATACGAGTATCTCGAGCCGAATCTCACAGTGACAAATTTTATACGTCACGGTCCTTTCATAATAATAGATTGTAGTCTGCAAGTTGAATCAATCAAGAGCGCAACCGTTGACGTGCGATTGGAATTTGAGACAAAGGATAACGTACCAGAAAATACTAGTGCCTATTGCTTGATAATACACGATCGCGTGATTCAGTACAACCCGTTGACAAACATTGTGCGCAAAATCACTTAATTCCACGCATATATATGTTATACGATACATCGACGTAGACCACAGTCTTCGTTTCGGCCGCGACATGTCCGTGCCGACGTTCGTGGATCTGCAAGGTTTCCCCCTTGGACGATTGAGAGGTTTCGTCGTAAAAGAATTTGCTGCTCTTAGAGGGGGAAACGTTCTCGCGCATTATATCTTTGACAGCCCCCAGCCATGGGATTGGCTGATGAAATCCGAAAGATCTTGCGCCTCCTGGCTCACTGCCATGCATCATGGGCTAAGATGGGACACCGACGGGGTGGTTCCGTACCGGAAAGCGAGACAAGTGATTACAACTGCAGTATTGGGTACTGAAAATTCTGACAACAAGGAGATTGTATACGTCAAAGGACATGAGAAACGAGAATGGCTGGGAGAATTGATTCTGGACAGTCGGCGAGAATACGCATACATCGAGAGCCTGGATGTGGATTACGAAGACGTGGATAATCTGAATAATCTAGATGATGCTAATACTTTTCAATGTGGGCAACACCGTACGAATAAACATTGTGCTTTACAAAATGTATTCAAACTTTACAATTGGTGGACACAATTGCATAAATAAACATATGTAATATACGAGATACATTTTTTTTTTCCCCCCTCCATTACATCTACGTTTCTCCAACGTTTTTTTCATGTTTCTCACGTTTAGATTAACGTTTTTCATGTTTAGTTTAACGTTACTTCATGTTTTTTTCACGTTTAGTTTAACGTTTTTCATGTTTAGATTAACGTTTTTTTCATATTTCACGTTTCATGTACGTCATGTTTCATGTACGTAATGTTTTATGTTTCATGTACGTCATGTTTCATGTATGTCATATTTCACGTTTCATGTACGTCATGTTTCGTGTACGTCATGTTTCACGTTTCATGTACGTCACGTTTCATGTACGTCATGTTTCACGTTTCATGTACGTAACGTTTCACGTTTCATGTTTCTCACGTTTAGTTTAACGTTTTTCATGTTTAGTTTAACGTTATTTCATGTTTTTTCACGTTTAGTTTAACGTTTTTCATGTTTTTTCACATTTAGTTTAACGTTTTTCATGTTTTTTCACGTTTAGTTTAACGTTTTTCATGTTTTTTCACGTTTAGTTTAACGTTTTTCATGTTTAGATTAACGTTTTTTTTTCATGTTTCACGTTTCATGTACGTCATGTTTCATGTATGTCATGTTTTACGTTTCATGTACGTCATGTTTCATGTATGTCATGTTTCACGTTTCATGTACATCTACGTTTCTCCAACGTTTTTTTTTCATGTTTCTCACGTTTAGTTTAACGTTTTTCATGTTTAGTTTAACGTTATTTCATGTTTTTTTCACGTTTAGTTTAACGTTTTTCATGTTTAGATTAACGTTTTTTCATGTTTCACGTTTCATGTACGTCATGTTTCATGTACGTCATGTTTTACGTTTCATGTACATACGTCATGTTTCACGTTTCATGTACGTCATGTTTCATGTATGTCATGTTTTACGTTTCATGTACGTCATGTTTCATGTACGTCATGTTTCACGTTTTATGTATGTCATGTTTCACGTTTCATGTATGTCATGTTTCACGTTTCATGTACGTCGTGTTTCACGTTTCATGTACGTCATGTTTCACGTTTCATGTACAACGTTGCCAGACCGCGAAAACGTGTCGTGACACGTTCGAGCGATAACGATGGTGATGAAATTGTTTGATAGAGGGGAAAAGTATCCCCCACTCCTTTACAATTGCAGAAGCTTTAATCCTCCTACAAGCGTCGCAATTTATAATCAGTTTTGAATCAGTCGCTCGTTTGAACGGTTCTGAGACAACGCATCTCTCTCTCGGTATAAACAATGGCAAATTATTACGTTCCAATCCAGACTGAAGCGTGCGAGAGATCGTAAGTATCTTTATATTTAAATTACGTTTTATACATTTATTGTACGTTTTACTTATCTCTCCGTTTTTTTCAGCACGTCTTTGGAATCGCGGTATACGCCGTGTATTTTGGGTAGAAGATTTGCGCTAACATCAACTTCCTACAAATGGATTGATGTAGCGATCAACGTTGGATCTGTTTCCTGCTCCGTGGAGATATCGCTCGGCGATACACGCGGCAACCAGATCGTTCTACCTTATAAAACGTGGAGAGCTCTGTTAGATAAACGTGCGGATTTCGAGCGATTCGTCCAGTCAACCGAAGCACCATCGTTACCGATTCATGACCTTACCGTGCAACTCGTGAAACTGCGCGATGAAAATATTGTTAAATTATCGTTGCACGATGCTTGTATTTACCTAAAACCTGCAACTATGTTATTTATATTCAACCTGGAACATTGTGTCGAGCACATGTATTATACGCTGCATCAAAGCATTGCAACTGCGACTGAGAAATTTAAACATTTTGTAACATTTTTGCGTCAAAACTTTGCCATGAACAAACCAGACGCGACAGAATTATTGCGCAAATTTTACGATAAGAGTTCGCAAATTGAGTGTGAATTAATAGCTTACGCTATTGATACTATTGTGAACGAAGCATTACATGAACAATAAAAAAGGATTTTAAAAAACTCTTTAAAATGTATTTGAAAATCTATCCTTATCCATTGTTTCCTATTTTCTTAGTAAATAATATGCGAGATAGTAGACATTAAGGAGGCGCGCGAAAGAAACAAGCGTGGCGAGGTGGGGGAGACTAAACGCGCAAGCACACGCTTGACCATGTACGAGAAAATTGAGCGCCAGCGGGTGGCAGCGGCGGCGGCGGCGGCGGCGGCGGACCCCGCGGAAATAGCCGCGCACACCCCACAAAATATTCGCCATCGTATCGCTTATCACCCTCGTGATGACAGACATTTCCGATTTCAAAGTACAGTCATACACACCTCCTCGCGGTGTGATTTATTATGTTTATGTAAACAGAGTGACAAGTACATGGTCCATGTTTACATTAAATTGCCAGTTGCCTCCACGCGACACATTTCAAAGGTGTCAAATTTATTTAAACATCGGCCAAGAACATGGTCCTCGAATCGTTATCACTGTTTATATAAACATTGATTACGCAGAACTACCGGTTAGGTTTACACGTGTGACCCCGTTTTAAGCCTTCCCTCCCCCTCCTCCACCCGGTTTGGTCCATCCGCGGGACCTTATCGCCGGTTAGGTCCCCCCGCGCGACCCGAAATATTCCCCCCTTCCCCGCACCCCCCTGAGATCCCAGGGTTTGAACCGGCCTATACATTCTACTTACTTTCATCCACTCTAGAAAAATGTATATTCGCAACAAAGATACAAAACGCTTTTAATTAGTTATGCGAAACGCGTTACGCGGAAAATATAAATCCATGGGACTTCAGCGACTATGGGACTAACTCGAACAAATTTAACTTTTATCTCATTTTAAAAAGAAACATTTTTTAGTAATTTCATGTAATGCTAATCCAATACAAATTATAGTTTTGCAATACAATAATATATTATACAAATTATAATACATTTTGACAAATTTTGCACACAAATGACGTACAATTTCGATATTTTATTCTTAAAATAAAAATAATGTTAAGTTGCTATGCTATTTTTTAAATACGTATTTTTTTTGTTATAGAAAATTATATATTTTTGCAAAAAAACTATTTTTAAACAATAAATTGTTTAATTTGTATGTAATATATATGTGTGTGTGTAAAACAACTTTATAAAATTATTTCTATGTCGCTGTCTTCTTCTATTTTCTCTTCGTTACCTTTCTTTTTGGGATATGATATATTTGCTGTCACTTTTTCCAACATTTTATTTGTTGGTTGAAATGTAACACAGTCAGAGTTTTCTCCTTGTGATTGCTTTATACAATCCATTGCTAATAATGATCCGTTGACTGTTTCAATGTTTAATTTATTTCTATAATATATTTTGTTTTCATTAAATTGACCTGCAATGTAAATTGAAATAAAATTTAAATAATTATATATTTATCACATAATAAAAGAAATATTGAAATTATGTTCAAAGTTATTAATTTTTTAATTTAAATGCATATTTACCCGACTAAAAACTCGTTCACAATCTGCATTAGAATGTGGCAAACATAAAGCATCCAGGGCAAATGTTGCTAATTCTTGAAATTCAGATTTCTCTGCCTTATTTTTGTCATCTAAAATTTTGTTCCAAAATTTGTCTACGTGTTCTTTTTCCAGATCTTTGGGTAATAAAGCAGTAAAGAATGGAAGACGGCGTCACTGATCATCTATTTGTTGTATAATGTTATTGTTGTAATTTAGAATTCTCGGAAGTGCAGTCATTAAATCAAACAGTGTAGGAGTCCTATCTCGATATGATAAAGACAAAGCATTTTTCGGATTCAATGCTTTAAGTTTTTCCAAAATAGGATTTTGCATGTCATACCGTTTTGATATTTGTTGTGCTGATATATAAAAATGTTACAAATAGAAAATATAATAAACTCAATAATAGAAATAAGTATATAACATTCCTTATGGACATAATAAAACAAACCTTTAGAAATTCTCTACTAAAAAAAAAGTCTTGTTTTTCTTTTGTTATAAGAATTTGATTATTAGGCTTATTAGTAACTTCAAGTACTTTAACGCCAAGATACATTTGTGAAATTGGGATGAATTCATCTTCTTTAGAAGGATTGGTAGCAGAAAGTGGAGTTTTCATTACATAATTTCTTTTCATATAACAGAGAAGAATTTCTTTATAAAGAATTGTAATTTTGTCATGAAGTTCAGTGATGACTACTGCATTAGTTTGAAAAAACCAATTGAAATCTGTAAACTTTGGTAAGATCCACGCAAGGAAAAAGAAATATAATTTTGTTATAGGATTATTAAGTTCTTTGAAAATTTGTTCTGAAACTTGCAATCATCCATCTGTCAGTGAAATACAGTTTCAAAGCTTTCCATTGTTCAATAATGCGATCTACAACCATTACTAAAGAAAGCCATCGTGTTTGGATGTAATATCTTGTGTGGTGCAACATTAACAAATTCTTGAAATTGATGAAATTGACTTTGTCCATTTGCACTTAATTTAAAGAAATTGTAAATATTTCTTGCTAAATCTTCAAGTGATCGTGGAAGACTTTTACAAGCTTCACTTGCACACAAATGAGCAGAATGACATATACATTTTAAAATAAATATATCATGACATTTTTGTCTCCACCTACTAACTACAGAATTATGTTGACCCATCATTGTACTGCATCCATCTGCAGCAAATCCAATTATATTTGAAATAGGTATTGAATAATTTGAAAGAGACTGCATTATGCCATTAAATAAATTTTCTGCTGTTGCACCTTTACTGACATTGTTTGAATCATAAACTTTATACAACTCCCAAAATTCACTGACAATATTTTGTAAATTAGTATTATTGTATCTCACTACTACACAAGCGGTTTTAATGCAAGATATGTCAGTTGATTCATCTGTAAGAAGACTAAATTTATTGTTTTTTAATATATGAGCTAATTTTTCCTTATGGGAAGCACCAATAACATTTATTGCAATATTAATTGCTTTTGTTCTTTTCATAGCAATACTTTTTATTGTAGGATGATCCTGACAAATATTTTATAATAAATCTACTAAATGATCAATGACACGAAATGATAGATTGTGTTCAGTTAAAAATGCAACCAATTTTATTTCAGCTGACATAGCAGCCTTATTTGCAGATTGCATTTTATTGGTAAAACATGAAATAAACTGTTGCTTCACAGTTGCAGCTTGCATCTTTTCTTTATGTTTTATGCTTTTTGCATGTCGTTTAATAACGAGTATATCTGAATTCATCGAATAATTGTAATACATGCACTTTGCTTTGTATTCATTGTTCTGATCACAACTTAACCAAGAACTAAATTCTGGTTGAAAAAGCCATTTTATTGTAAATTTCTGCTTTCGATGTTTTGTTTTCTGGGTCTTCTTATTTTCTTTATTTAATGCACTGTAATCAATACCACTTATTAGCACAAGAGTTGAAAAGTAATAAAAAAAATTATACTTTTATAATATATTCATAAAGGGCTATGCATAATAAGTAAATAAGGCACAAGAGAAAAAATCAGAAAATAAACAACGGTTAATATGTTTAATTAAGTTTAAAATATTTCATATATTTTCCTTGTTCAACATATTAAACAGTTCTTTATTTTCTCTGTTCCTTGTTTTCTATTCTATTTATTGTGTAAAACTTTGACAGCATTTACTAAATAGAAATTCATATATATTTATATATATTTATAAAATTTTTATTTACATTATTACCTTGTATGTTCTTTCATTTCTTTTTGTAGTTTTAAGTTATTGTTCAAATCACAAATCATATTTCTTGTTAGACAGCAATCGTAAGATGCATTTAGCGCTATATATAAACTAAAGGCTGGTTGTTGACTGCATAAACCAGTCTTTAGTTTATATACAGGGTGAGTCATTTTAATCTATGGACCCGAATATCTTCCAAATAACGGTATCTACAAAAAAATGGTTTAGATAAAAGTTGAACAGGACAGAGGGGGTCATTCAATTGTACCACTGGTTTTGACCTTGAGGTCAATTTTGAAGGTTATTTCAAGGTCACAATGGTTTTTTTAAATGGGACACCCTATTTTTGATTGCGGATTTCGAAAAAGCGAAAAATTTTACATCAAACTTGTCTTATGAAAAAATTGTTTTTGCGACCTTGGAAAGGTAAAAAATGAAGGTGAAATGCCTGAAAAACGATCTGGTGTACTTTTTCTGAAATGACGTGGTTTTCTGGGTAACACAAATGTGCATAATGCTTAAACAAAGTCAATGAATTGTAAAAGTGTTAATCACTTTGACTAGCTTGACCTTGAGGTCAATTTTCAAGGTTGTTTGAGGCTCATAACGCATTTTTTTATTAGTAAACCCTATTTTTGACCGCAGAACTTGTTTCTTGACAATGGGCTCTTAAACAATGGCACTTTTTACATGAGCATAGAGATTTTTTAGTTTTTCGACCTGACCTTTTGAAGGTCATATCAAGGTCATATCAAGGTCAAAAGCACTTTCATCTAACTTTTAGCGTTACCCGAAAACAACGACGTGGACGTAGTAAGTTCTGTTTCCTTTAGGGTGCTTGATTATCGTGAGTCTCCTCGCCTCTCACTGACACTGTAATTTAAATGAATTACCCACGGAGTAATTGTTTAAAATTACCTCCGTTGGCTTCGAGGCATAACTGCAATCCGTTTTGAAAACTATCCACAGTTCTAAGCAAGGTAGCTCTAGAAATGGCTGCACAAGCTCTACGAATGCGGTCCATAAAATCATCTCTTGTGGTTGGTCGTTCAGCAAAAACAACATTTTTCAAGTATCCCCATAAAAAGAAATCAGGCGACGTCAAATCTGGTGAGCAAGGAGGCCATTCAACTGGATCCTTTCGTCCAATCCATCTGTCATTGTAACTGGCATTTAAACAGGCACGTACAATGAGTGCATAATGCGGTGCAGCACCATCTTGTTGAAGCCACATTCTTGCTCTTGTTGCTAAGTCAACATCTTTTAATAAACCTGGTAAGTGATCTCTTAGCAACGATAAGTAACTGTGTCTATCAACGGTCTCTTCAAAAAAATAAGGTCCAATCAAATAACCATTTACAATGCCGCACAACACCATAATACTCCATTGATTTTGATGATCTATTGGCCTATACCAGTGGGGATTCACATCTGACCAATAATGGCAGTTGTGTCTATTAAGTTGTCCGTCACTATAAAATTTAGCCTCATCTGAGAGAAGCACATACCTAAAAAAATTAGGATCATTGTGTAACATTTGTAAAGCCCACTGGCAAAAAGCAATACGCATCAGATGATGATTAGGCTGTAAAGCCTGCGTAAGAGTGATGTAGAAAGGGTGATAATTTAGAGCTCTTAAAATTCTAACTACAGTTCATTGTGGTATACCTATTTCCCTTTCAATCTGGCGAGTACTAACATGAGGATTAAGGTGAAGTATTGCTAAAATAGTTACAGCTCGCGCATCATTTTCCTCATATTCATGATGTTGACGTTGACGAACAAGATGTTCATTGCGAGCTCTTTGGACTGAACTACATATTGTCATATCAGTTGGATGTCGCCTTTCAGGAAAACGTTGAGCATAAAGCCTTGATGCTGCATTGTAATTGCTATGACACTCCCCTAAAACTAATATAATATCAACAATCTCATTAGGACTATAATCAGCCATTCTAGAAAGGTAACTTGTGAATGTAATTACCTACATACCTGTATGTATGTTTGGAATTTTTTAATTTAAGCAACTTTAAATAGTAAATTTTTCAATTATGCAGAAGTGTATAAGAAAGAAAAGGAATAAAACTCTATTAGAACAATAATTATAAATCTTAAATCAAAAGTAATTGTTTAGTTTTTTTCAATCGTTGATTATTAGCATTAGGTATCGCAGTGCTGTCAGCTACTTGCAACTTTCGGCCGGATTCTTCGACGCACGCCTATTGCTCCCCTCCCACCGCTCGCGCCGTAGCAACGGCGCCGCTGGACGGCGTAACTAAGGAGCGCGATACATCGTCTCAGGACCTTGCGTTACGCCGTCCGGCGGCGCCGTTGCTAAGGCGCGAGCGGTGGGAAGGAAGCAATAGGCGTGCGTCGAAGAATCCGGCCGAAAGTGGCAAGTAGCTGACAGCACTGCGATACCTAATGCTAATAATCAACAATTGAAGAAAACTAAACAATTACTTTTGATTTAAGATTTATAATTATTGTTCTAATAGAGTTTTATTCCTTTTCTTTCTTACTCACTTCTGCATAATTGAAAAGTTTACTATTTAAAGTTGCTTAAATTTAAAAATTCCAAACATACATACAGGGTATGTAGGTAATTACATTCACAAGTTACCTTTCTAGAATGGCTGATTATTCGTCCTAATGACATTGTTGATATTATATTAGTTTTAGGGGAGTGTCATAGCAATTACAATGCAGCATCAAGGCTTTATGTTCAACGTTTTCCTGAAAGGCGACATCCAACTGATATGACAATACGTAGTTTAGTCCAAAGAGCTCGCAATGGACATCTTTTTCGTCAACGTCAACATCATGAATATGAGGAAAATGATGCGTGAGCTGTAACTATTTTAGCAATACTTCACCTTAATCCTCGTGTTAGTACTCGCCAGATTGAAAGGGAAATAGGGATACCACAAAGAACTGTTATTAGAATTTTAAGAGCTCTAAATTATCACCCTTTCCACATCATTCTTACGCAGGCTTTACAGCCTAATCATCATCTGATGCGTATTGCATTTTGCCAGTGGGCTTTACAAATGTTACACAATGATCCTAATTTTTTTAGGTATGTGCTTCTGTCAGATGAGGCTAAATTTTATAGTGACGGACAACTTAATAAACACAACTGCCATTATTGGTCAGATGTTAATCCCCACTGGTATAGGCCAATAGATCATCAAAATCAATGGAGTATTATGGTGTGGTGCGGTATTGTAAATGGTTATTTGATTGGACCTTATTTTTTTGAAGAGACCGTTGATAGACACAGTTACTTATCGTTGCTAAGAAATCACTTACCAGGTTTATTGAAAGATGTTGTCTTAGCAACAAGAGCAAGAATGTGGCTTCAACAAGATAGTGCTGCACCGCATTATGCACTCATGTACGTGCCTGTTTAAATGCCAGTTACAATGACAGATGGATTGGACGAAGGGGTCCAGTTGAATGGCCTCCTTGCTCACCAGATTTGACGTCGCCTTATTTCTTTTTATGAGGATACTTGAAAAATGTTGTTTTTGCTGAACGACCAACCACAAGAGATGATTTTATGGACCGCATTCGTAGAGCTTGTGCAGCCATTCCTAGAGCTACCCTGCTTAGAACTGTGGATAGTTTTCAAAACGGATTGCAGTTATGCCTCGAAGCCAACGGAGGTAATTTTGAACAATTACTCCGTGGGTAATTCATTTAAATTACAGTGTCAGTGAGAGACGAGGGGACTCACGATAATCAAGCACCCCGACGTGAGAGGCAAGGGGACTCACGATAATCAAGCACCCCGACGTGAGAGGCAAGGGGACTCACGATAATCAAGCACCCCGACGTGAGAAGCAAGGGGACTCACGATAATCAAGCACCCTAAAGGTAACAGAATATACTATGTCCACGTCTTGTTTCCGGGTAACGCTAAAAGTAAGATGAAAGTGCTTTTGACCTTGATATGACCTTGATATGACCTTCAAATGGTCAGATCGAAAAACTAAAAAATCCCTATGCTCATGTAAAAAGTGCCATTGTTTAAGAGCCCATTGTCAAGAAACAGGTTCTGCGGTCAAAAATAGGGTTTACTAATCAAAGAATGCGTTATGAGCCTCAATCAACCTTGAAAATTGACCTCAAAATCAAGCTAGTCAAAGTAATTAACACTTTTACAATTCATTGACTTTGTTTAAGCATTATGCACATTTGTGTTACCCAGAAAACTACGTCATTTCAGAAAAAGTACACCAGATCGTTTTTCAGGCATTTCACCTTCATTTTTGACCTTTCCAAGGTCGCAAAAACAATTTTTTCATAAGACAAGTTTGATGTAAAATTTTCCGCTCTTTCGAAATCCGCAGTCAAAAATAGGGTGTCCCATTTAAAAAAACCATCGTGATCTTGAAATAACCTTCAAAATTGACCTCAAGGTCAAAACCAATGGTACAATTGAATGACCCCCTCTGTCCTGGTCAACTTTTATCTAAACCATTTTTTTGTAGATCCCGTTATTTGGAAGATATTCGGGTCCATAGATTAAAATGACTCACCCTGTATGTATTTATGCACATTTGGGTAAGTTAATATATATTTTAATTAAGTTTTAAGTTAAAATTAATGACATATAAAATTAGTTTAGTTTAAATTATATTTTATAAATAAATATATTAAAATAATGATAGGTATCTCTGACAAATTTATATTATGTGCCCACAAATTTTTTCCAGAATCGTTCGTAAACTTCGAGTCATTCCCCGATACCAATGTGTCCCTACACCTTCACGTGATCATTCCCCACGAGGTTTACCCGTACCTCATAGGGTAACGTTTACGAACGCAGCCTAGACGTGGTCGCGAGTCGAGAGGTCGGCGCGCATGAGGTTTTGTCTAGCGCCGATAGATACTCGCGGGTGTTGCGCGTCGAGGTGGCGACGCCGCGATGTTGCCAAGCGGTTGCGCATGTAAAAGCCGTATGAGCGATATCAAATTATAATTCGATGTAGGATTTACTTAATCGGTCGGAGGATGTTCCCGATTCCTAATTAGACTATTATCAATACGGATGGCGCAGGAAAATAAAATTTTTTTCCGCCAGACGTAACACTGATATTTTTTAAAATATCATCAAGAATATTTGTACTTTTATCTTCATCTGTATTTAAATGTTCATAAATATTTGTATTCGACTAACTATCACTACTTATATTTACATTTTCATCAGTATTAGAACTATTAAGGAGAATTTCTATCAAATTATTTGAATCATCTACAGTACAAACTTCTTTAACATTTAGTTTACATTTAGCTAAATGCTTTCTAAATTCCGAATAAGTTTTAAATGTAAAAGGACAATTTAAAAAACAACATTTTAAATTTAATTGTGAACCTGCATAGAAACAAGGAATTATTCTTAAATGTCGACATAATTCCTTAATTGAATTTCCAACATAAGTACAATTTGAACACATATAAAGCATCTTAAAAATAAATGTCTCAATTAATAAAACCAAAAAGTTCAATTTTAATCAGTATAACTTATTCAGCGTAGCTTATAAGTGTACAATTCAATAATAATGCAGTCAAAATATAGAAACTAAATTGCTGTATCCATTTGGTTTCGTAGAAGTGTATATACTTCTCTTATACGTGGAGTTACAGGACTAGTGTTAATTTTATAAAAATATCTTTCTATAAATCTGTAGAAACTTATGAGATTCGAATCGTATTCTGCATGAAAAACGAAATGACTTTTAAATAAAATGTCAAAAGCCTTTATGAAATTTTGCACATGAAGTAGAATGAACTTGTTGTCTACCCAGATAGCAATGCATTCTTCGCATAAAGGAAGAAATATTTGCTAATTATAAGTTTCTCTTCGGTTGCAGTCACGTTGTTATATCGCAGCCGCAAATCCTTTTGTGTAAGACTATCTAAAGGCAATAGGAAGGAAATTGTTTCTCAGGCAACTGAAGGACAATAGTGTACGAAACTTATTAGTATAAAATTTCCAATAACTTGTTATAGTTTTCGACAATTCTTTATTATAATATTTCCTCCAGATATAAAGAAATGTGTGTTAACACCATAATTGATAAAAATTATATATTTATGTATTTTAATATATTTCAATGAAATATGTATGTTATACCCAGAGCACACAACATTTATGATAAATATTAATAAATATTTATCATAATTCTTTTTATAAATATTATAGAAATATTTCATATATATATTTTATATACTTGACAGAAAAAGATTATAAAAATATTTATCCAAAGTATTGTTAAAATATTTATTAAATATTTTCTAAAATATTTATGGTAAATGAATAAATATTTACAAAAATATTAATATAAATATTTATAATAAATAAAAAAATATTTGTAGTAATATTTTTTAACATTTTTATAAATATTTTGTTTATTTATAGTAAATATAAAAAAATTTATTCTGTTTTAATAATATATATTATATGTTAATGATTTAATGATTTTTTGCTTTTACTGCCACATATATTTTTCTTATAATAGAATACAAAATGGTACTGTGTATTTAATGTACATGCACTTATGATGATACATACGCGACAAACAAACAAAATAACTAGTGATATCGTTACATCATCGTTGCGCAGTTTTTTTTTTATTCTTTTTATATTCTTTATAATATTTATTCAAATATTTTATATTGTGCCGATATATAATCATATGAAATTGTAGACGAAATAGGTTTATGAATGAAGAAATCTCGATCTACATCTTAATGAACAGACTATATCTTTTTAATGTTTTTTAATAAAAATATTTTGTATTTTATTTAATTATAATTATATATACAATATATTGGGACTTCTGTTTCCGGTAGCGAGAGTGATAGACGTGTGCTTGTAAGGTGAGATTGGGTTTTCTGAGAAGAAAGAGGGCAGGATTGGAGCGCGAGGGGGTAAGGGGACAGAGGGGTACCAGGTGGAGTTGGGAGAATAAGGGATAGGGCAGGGGTAAGGGAATACTGAGACAAGAGAGATAGTAGGGTTGGGACGGGATTTGAGGTTAGACGGGAGAGCAGGTATAGAGAGCAGAGAGGAAACAGAAAAGAGGGAGGGTAGCGACATCGGGCGGTAGAAGTGAGAAGCATAACAGGAGAGAGTAAATGCAGTCGCGGGAAATTTTGAATTGGAGTAACTCTTGAGTAACCAATATATTAAATTAGTATTTAATTTTGTATTTTCACATTTTTTACATTTATATAATGATTTCACAAATAAGCTAAATAATATTATTAAACTTAATTAAATTGTTTTCTTAGATTGAAAAGTGTGATCATCTCAAATATATAAAAAGAGTGATGCGTTTTATTTACATAAATATTACAATAAAAAAAAAATAATCCGACTGCAGGTAAATAAACTTTCTGAATAGGGAAAGTCGGCAGGTTAGAAGAAAGACGAGATGGAGGAAGGAAAGGAGGGAGGAAGGGAGAGGGAAAAGGAAGTAGAAGGGAATGGTGAGGGAAAGAAAAGAGTGGGAAGGCCGAGCAAGGCAGAAGGTCTAATGAGGAATAGATCGAATAGTGCGCCGCTGCTAGAATTGCTCAAAAGAGGAGAGAAAAGGAAGGGTGAACAAGGGGAGGAGACTAGAGTAGAGGTGGGAGAAATCTTTAAAAGGAGCAATAAGATAAAGAGATTGCCAGTAAGACAAAAAAAAGGAGGGCTAAGGGAGATATTAAGGGAAGTGAGAGAAGGTTTTAAGGAAATAAAAAACAAATTGAGAGAATTGAGGGAAGGCAGGGAAGAGATGAGAGAATGGATGGAGGAAATGAGGAAAAGAGTAGACAATTTGGAGAGAAAAGTGGAGGATATAGAAAAAGGTAGGGAAAGGGTGGAAAAGAAGAAGGGAGGAAAAGAGAAGGATAAAGGGGAAGAGATAGAGCAGATACAGATAAGTGGAAAGGGTGAGACAAAGGAACTGGAAGAAAGGATGAGGAGACTAGAACTAGAAAAGGAAAAGAGGGAAAGGGAGGAGAGGAAGAGGAATATAATTATAAAGGGGATAAGAGTAAAGGAAGAGGGATATGAGGAATTAAAAAGAGAGATAGAAAAGATAGTAGAGGCAACGGGGGCGGTAGCGAGAGTGGAAGGGGTGAGGAGGATAGGGAATAAAGATAAGGGGAGAGGGGTCAAATTTGGTATCGGTGAAATTTGCGAGTGTGAGGGAGAAAATTGATGTGAGAAGGGAAAAACGAAGCTGAGGGATAGGAAGGAGTGGATTGTGGACGGCTTAACGGAAAAAAAGAGAAGGATAGAGTGGCTGATAAAGAGGGAGGCAGAAAGGAATAGAAAGAAAAGGAAGAAGGTTAGAGTAGGATATATGAAGATGTCGATCGAGGATAAATTGTGAATATGGGATGAGATCAAAGATGAATTAAGGGAATGGAGGGGAAGAGATGTTAAAGAGGAGGAGAGGGGGGAAAAGGAGAAGAAAGAGAAAGAGGTTTTTAGTAGGATGGGGGGGGTAGGAGAGGAAGAGAAGGATGGTATAAAGGGAAATGGAAAATATGATAGAAAGAGGAATAGAAAAAGGAGGGACGGTAAAGAATACAAAATAGGTTTTTGGAATGTAGCAGGGATGGAAAATAAAGAAGAGGACTTTAGGAAGAAATTGAAGGAATGGAATGTGATGTTTTTGAGTGAGACATGGTTGCAGAAAAAAGGATGGGAGAGGATGCAAAAATGGTTACCGAAGGGATACGTTTGGGAGGTGCAAGAAGCGGGAAGGAAGAGCAAAAAAGGGAGGGCAATGGGGCGGATGATCATGGGAATAAGGGATGAAATAGAAAGAGAAAAAGAGAATAGGGAAAGGAGAGAGGTGGGATTACAGGTGGCCAAAGTCAACTTAGGGAGAGAATGGTGGAAACTAGTGAGTGTATATGTAAATGGGGATCTAGAGAAAAAACGAGGCAATTAAGAGTGTGGATGGAGGAGAAAGAGGAGGGGGTAAGTATATTAAGAGAGGGGATTTTAATGCGAGAACGGGTAGAGAGGGGGAGGTATAGGAGAGGAGGAAGACGGAGGGGTAGGAGAAAGAGTGAGAAACTCAAAAGATGGAAAGACGAATGTAGAGGGAAAGAAATTGTGTGGTTTCTTAAAGAAGTTAGGAGTCAATTCTGAACGGATGCATAAAGGGAGATGAGGAGGGAGAATGGACATATACTGGAGGGAAGGGGGGGACTGTAATTGAGTACGTAATCGGGAATTGGAATACGAGAGAAAAAGTGGTAAAAATGAAGGTGGAGGACTGGGTGGATTCTGACCATCAGCCATTAACTGTATACGTGAAAGTGGATGAAGGGGGAGAAAAGGATTAGGAAAAGGAAAGGAAGAGAAAGAAGAGGAGTGGACGGAAAAGGGAAGGAAAAAATTTGAGGAATACGTGGACAAGAGGGATAGTGTTTTGGAGGGGGTTGAGGAGGGTTGGAGGAAATTGAAAAAGAGAGTGGAAGGAGCATTGGAAAATGTAGAGAAAGAAGAGAAAAAGGTGCGGAGAGGTTGGTGGGACATTGAATGTAGAGCATGAAAAGAGAAGTAAGAGAGGATTTTAAAAATTGGAAGAAAAGAGGAGGGAACGGGGAGAAATATAAGAAGATAAAAAAGAGATACAGAAAGTACTGTAAGGAAAGGAAAAGAACGAAAAGAGAAAGATGGGAGAGGAAGGTGTAAGAACGAAAGGTGATGTATGAAGGATAGTGAACAGAGGGAGGAGAAAGAGAAAGAGAGTCACGGAAAGGATCGAAATGAGGGAATGGGAGGGACACTTTGGAAAAGTGTTGAGGGCAGTGGAGTGGAGAGTGAGAGGGTTGATGAGGGGAAGAGAAGGAGTGGAGGAAGATGATATCAGTATGGAAGAAATATCAAGGGCGGTAAGGAAACTGAAGGAGAGAAAAGCGGCGGGAGGGGATGGTATTGTAAATGAGATATAGAAATTTTGGGGAAAAGAAATAAAGGAATGGTTGTGGGAAATATGCAACAGAGTGTGGAGAGGAGAGGGGTGGCCGAAAGAGTGAAGGGAGGGAGTAGTAGTGCCGGTAGTGAAAAAAGGAGAAGGGGAGAGGGTTAAAGAATATAGAGGGATCACTTTAACACAAACGGCATACAAGGTGTACGCAACGGTACTTGCGGAGAGATTGAGGGAGGAAGTGGAGAGGAAGAGGATACTCGCACCAAGTCAAACGGGGTTTAGGAGAGGCGTAGGCACGATTGATCAGATCTACGTATTGAACTATCTGATAAACAAGAGAGTGGCGGTGAGGAAAAGCAAGATGGTGGTGCTATTTGTAGACCTGAAAGCTGCGTTTGACTCGGTGGATAGGGAAATTCTCATACAGATGATGAGGGAGAGGGGAGTTAGAAAAAGTTTGGTAGTGAGGAGGTACTGGAGGAGACCATAAGTAGAGTGAGAGTGGAGGATAAGTTAGGGGAAAACTTTTGGACGGGGAAAGGGGTAAGGCAGGGGTGCCCCCTGAGCCCAGGCTTTTTTACGCTGTTGCTGGCGGATTTAGATGAGGAATTAGAGAGAGGAGAGGGGGAGTGATGGCAAAGGAAAGGAAACTATACTCGTTAGCGTACGCAAAAGATGCGGCAGTGGTTGCAGAAGAGGAGACAGGGATGAAAGGAATGATTAAGGCACTGGGAAGTTATATAGAACGAAAGGGATTAGAAGTAAATGTGGAGAAGAGAAAAATAATGAAGTGTAGAAAGGGGGGCGGGAGACAGAAAAAGATAGTATGGAAATGGAAAGGAAGAGAGATAGAAGAGGTGAGAAAATACAAATACCTAGGGTATGTAATAATGGCAAATGGAGGTCAGAAAGAACATATAGAGGAGAGAGTTAACAAGGGAGCAGTGGTGAAAGAAAGAGAGAAGGTAGAGAGGATACAGGACTGGTTCTTGAAGTGAATTGTGGGGGTTGGGAGGTATACGCCGGGGTACATAGTGAGGGAGGAAATGCAGAGGGAAAAATTGAGGGGGAGAACAAGGTTGAGGGCATGGAGCTATGAAAATAAACTGGGAGAGGGAGGGGGAGAAGAGCTGGCGAGGTTGTGTTTGGAGGAAATGAGAAACAAGGTGAAGGTAGGAAAAGAGATTGGTAAATGGGAAGAGGAAAGGAGAGATTTTTATGAGGAGAAGAGCTGGAGCCTAATTGACATAGAAAAGATGAGAGAGGGAGGAGAGCTGAGGGGGGAAGAAGTAGTGGCAAGAGAGAGTAGGTGGCAGGAGGAGAAAAGATGGGAGAAAATTAGGGGCTCTAGATTTAACATATGGTATGGTAGAGTGAAAGGTAAGGGGTTGCCAGAGTACCTAAAGAAGGGATGGAAGGAGCAAAGATGGCAGAGAGTGGCGAAGTTTAGGCTGGGAGACGGGATGATGAGGAATAGATATTGGGATTGGGACGAGGAAAGGAAGTGTAGGATATGTGGAGGGGGAATGGAAACTTGGGAGCACGTATGGGAGGAATGCACAAATTGGGGGGTTGAAAAGGGATGGCAGGAGATGGTGGAGGAGGTCTTGGGAGAGGACGGGGAGGGAAAGATTTGGATGAGGCGATTAGAGGCGATGAGGGAGGGAGGAGGGTGGCTGGGTGTGAATGAGAGTGTGGAATGAAGAGAGGAAAATGCGGCGAAAACGGAGGTCCGGAGAATGAGTGTGGATGTATGGATGGATGAGTGATCTTTCTCTCTCTCTCTCTCTCTCATGTGTTGTATAGGATGCGAGGAATAAAATGTTTAAGTTTTGTCAGCGGAGCGGAGGTCCACAGTGTATTCCGCAAGGAATAAAGTACCTTATATATATATATATATATATATATATATATATATATATATGTATATGTATTTATGTATGTATATATATATATGTATGTATGTGTATATATATATATGTATATATATATATGTATGTATGTATATATATATATATATGTGTATATATATATATATATATAGCATTATATTAACATATATTTTCTAGTTGCATTCTTATTTAAACAAATAGCAAAAGTTATTATAGATACTATCCCGCATTTGTGAAAACTATAATTTTATATATGTTGCGACCGCACTCACGAGCGTGGTGCAACTACGTTAATTGCTCGTGACGCTAGTTAGGTAGCCACGGTAATCGTGACGTCGCTCACATCAAAAGCGCGAAGTTAGCCGGTACGATTGGGCGCCAGGCACGAGCGAGCGTGCCACTCTTAGATCGGAACGAGACCGATCTCTCGATTCATGCCGGAAAAGGAAACGCGAAAATACTCTACTTCGTCACGGGCAATAACGGGCTCTTTTAACCGGTAGCTCAGCCACGGAATTGGCAGAGGGGGTGGTTCGCGGCGGGCGGGGAGGGAGAGGAGAGCGAGGGAACTTAAAGAAAACACTTCGATTTCATAGAGAATTGGACAATGTATTCCCGAGATCTAACACTACTCGCATGGCCTCGCGACGATGTCTCGCGACTCGGGCGCGGTCGGAAAATTTTACGCGGTCGTCGGTACGAGCTCACCGAACGGAGAGAGTCACAATTCCATTCTGAGCAGCAGCAGACAAACACCGTGCACTCTCGCCACGCTACACACGCACTCTCAGCTCACGCAAAATTATGACGATTCTGCACGAAGCAAGCATTCGGAAATACGCGGAACAAAACGGACATCGCCAAACCGAAACGCATACATACGCTATTACAGACGACACACAAGAATATGACACAATTAACGCGACTTGGCTGTGGCGTCGGCGACGCTCTCAATAAACGGAACCGAAAGAATCAAGACGCGACTTGGTCGGATGAGGCGTACGGCGGTTGAGCACGCGGACAGCACGCGAGCACTAGCGTGTTCCCATCCCGGCGGAGGATCGTACGGCGAACGTTAACTAAAGACGACTTTCGCACGCGCGACTCATCCGGCCGGCGAAATCGGTGGCTTTACACTAGTTCGTTCGTCTCACCACGACGCTGGCTGGGCCCGAACTCGTCCTCGTGCGGGGATGTGACTCGGCCTCGAAAGCGGCTCCCGTCGTCTCGGCTCGTGGCAGCGCACTCGTGACGATCCACAGCGAAGTGATCGATGGCGCGAAGAAATTCGGCAGGCGGCACGCAGGATCTCTCGCCCCCACGCACGGGGGTTCGTCGCGCCGCGCTATTGGTTCCGCCTGATAACGCGGTCCTCGCGACCCTCTAATCAGGCTGTCGCGCCGCGGCGCGCAATTCGAGGTAGGTCGGTGTCTTCGGGCAGCTTGCGACTCTTCCCGTGGTTTTCCCGAAGCCGGATGGCTATCCCTACGGACTCTCCGACGTCCGGTGCCCCCGCGCTCGGAACCACGTCCGGAACTTTCCCTCGCAGCTCCTTGTTCGGAGTCTCCTACGCGATGATCTGCGTGGAGTGTCGACATCTCCTACGCCGGACCTTCCCTCTTTGCGTCCTGCAATTTCAGCGGCTTTACTGTTGCGTACAGGCGCGACGGTAAGAGACAACGTAATTAAATGAAGCGAGATCACCTGTCGTGCGCGCTACTGCGATCCTGCGCACGGTCCGGAAGGTCTCCAGTGGCGGCAGCCTCCTCCTTCTTCCAGTCTGCTCGCCGGGTGAGATTTTGTCGATACAAAAAAAAGGAATATTCGCTAGCCGCCGATCCGCAAAACGTCGCTAAAATCAACGGACGGACACACACACGCAAAACAAAGACACGGAATTATAAGCGCACTCGCCGACACGTCCGTCTCCGAGCCGAGAGGACGTAAAGCCGCAGCGTGCGCTCCTCGTTCGGATCTTACGATCCTTGTGACGGACAGCCAAACGGGATGTCATGTCACAATGTTTATATTAATAATATGCTTTAATTATACATATTTCATTTTTTCGATAAAGTATATTGATCTGATCTACCAGTTATATACACATACCAGCATAAAGTATTCACTGGTCATCACGAGGGATCAGTTTGCAGCGATCACAAAAGTTCAGCAAAGTCGCGACTTGGATGGGTGACCGCTTGGGTATTTCCGAAAAAAATTCCTAAAAATGGAATTTTTTTTGCAAAAATTGTTTTTTAAAATATAAAAATATTGGTTTGCTCATTGGATTACGAGGGGTAATATAATATAATAACTTAAGTTATTATAAAAATAGAATAATTATAAAACAGAAGAGGGAAATTGTTTCTCTCCAATTGCGCACAGTTGTTTCTGGCATACATTGCCGACAAAATCATAAGCAAAAGCGGAAGCCGCTTTCCTCAATAAAGATGGAAACTTAGGCAATGTAATTTTTATCAAATTGATCGCAACATGAAGGAAACTTGCTATCTGGGTATGTTTAGAAAGTATTGAGCCACAGCTGCTTTGGTAGAACCTACGGCGATTAACGTGGTTGAGTCTTTTCTCTTAACTCTAATTCCCTTGATTCTAAAGGTGTACTATTCTAGAACAAAATTGTGGTGGCGCACTTCCAGATGCAGGAAGGCGCTCCCAAATAGATTAAATTAAGTTGCGAGAGGACGAGGAGTAGCAGAGCCGGGTAGTATAACGAGCACGCAATTAACAAGAGCGATAACACTTTATTCGATTTTCGCACAGGTGTTTCTCTCTCGAAGTCGTACAGTAAGCTGAGACTTGCGCTCGGAAAATCGCTGACCGAGGAGCAGATCAAGGGAAAAAAAAGCGCGAGGCTCGAGAGCGCGACTGCCGAATCTTGCGACGTTCCGCGAGATAAAGATAAGGATCTTAAATTCACTACTGTTGAGGCCCTCTTGCGAGCATTCGTAATGCTCGCATGCGAAGCTCGAGCATTATTTAGGAGTACCCATTTGCGGCGACAATTCCGCGCGAACATAAATAAAAAATAAAAAATGTAGCATTATACAAATATAGCAATGTATAATGACTTTTCTGTTATAACTAAAATTATAAAATACATAATAATATATAAATAATTATTTTCTATGTACCTTTTTAAATAAAATAATTTTTTTCAAAATTGCAATGGATTTTTCTCTTGCAGCTTTATTTTTTCCTCTATCTGTTGGAGGAAGAAATTGACACAATGCTAATATAGCTCTTGTATGTTTATCCCAAGCTAAAAAAATTCTCAAATTGATAAATGTTGCATTTTATATAAATTGTTAAATAAAACAATATTAATTGTAAATATATGCATTACCTTCTTCCAATTTATTTAGTGGAAGACGTATTTCATTATCAGGCTTGAAAAAAATTCTCAGAATAACGTCACAAAGGTTGGTAAATTCTTTTAAGAAGAAGTCATATTTGGGAAATAATAGTTTGTATTCTTCTTCAATCTAGAAAAGTCAATTAAATAAAGAATCATTACAATAATGAATTGTAACTATTTTATTTATATTGTTGTGCCCGTTCGGCCGAGCTTGAGAAGCTGGTCGAAGAAAGATCTATCGATCAGACAGAAGAAGCACGGCCGGCTTTTGTTCTGTTTCAGGACGCGGAGCCGTCAAGAAATATTCTATATAATTCCGCTACGATTTTATTATATAAAGTTCTACAATTAAAGCTTGTGTTCTTTTCATAAAGGGTGTTTATTCATTTTGTGTCGCGCGTTCGAGTGTCCTAGCGCGAGTGAAGTGTGTGCTCGACGAATACAACAATATATTATATATATATTAGATTAAAAATATAAAAATATGATCAAATATGTTATATTATATGTTATGTTACATTATATTACTTATTTTACATATTTATATAACATATTTGTTAAGAAATTGATTAAATTACTCACTAATTCAGGTGTATCTAAGAATCTTGGAAATGTGTCAAAGAAATTAGTACTTAAACAAAATTTTCTTCTATATTAAAATATGTTTTTATGTTTAGAAATAATTTGTAATTTTTGATCCTGTGTGGCACTTTTGAGAAAAAGAATAATGTCATCAATTTTAGCTTGGGTTAAATTTTCATTTTCATCTTGTGTAACATTTATATTATTTATATTGTTTTCAGAATCTTCATCACACTTTCTTTTTCTTTTTACACCTCTGCTTACATTGGAAAGTCTATTTGCTAAATAGCCTGTTTTAGTGTTCGGATCGTAAAAAGATTCCTAAAAAGCAATAAACAATAAATGTAAAAAAATTATGTTTATAATTGTAGAATTAATAGTTTAATACTGCTGTTTAAATAATGTGCTTTGTATTTACATAGCCTAATGTAGTCTCCGGATCTCGTAATTTTGGAAAAATGTCTGTTATAATTTTGGCGAACTGACATTTATCTGATGAAGTTAATGGACGTTCTAATTTTTGTTTTAAAGTAAGCATTTGAATAACTGCTATGTTAATTATGCGTCTTCTATTTGAATCACTTAAAAATCCCTTTGTATTATATTCTTCAAAAATGTCTTTTCCACACGGATACTCTAAAATAACTTTTTTGATGATCCAAAAATTAATATAAGAGATTGTATTAAATAATCTATCTTTAAATATTTTTTTATATACTATAATTGTATGAAACAATAATAATTAATTCTTCTTTTGTAATATATTCTCCTTTCATTGATTGTTGAGGTAAAAATGATAAATTATGAATATTTCGTTGAGAAGGTGCTTCATCTTCTTCAGAACCGTAACTATTATAGAGGAAGAACTTGGTATTAGGGTTGTTGTTGAATTATCTAAATCTAAAAAAAAAAATTTGCCATATATGTGAATAATAAGATTTATACATTGTGACGTGACATCCCGTTGGGCTGTCAGTCACAGGGATCGTAAGATCCGGACGAGGAGCGCACGCTGCGGCTTTACGTCCTCTCGGCTCGGAGACGGACGTGTCGGCAAGTGCGCTTACAATTTCGCATCTTTGTTTTGTGTGCGTGTGTTCGTCCGTTAATTTTAGCGACGTTTTGCGGATCGGCGGCTAGCGGATATTCATTTTTTGTATCGACGAAATCTCACCCGGCGAGCAAACTACAAGAAAGAGGACCTACCGCCACTTGAGACCTTCCGGACCGTGCGAAGGATCGCAGTAGCGCGCACGACAGGTGATCTCTCTTCATTTAGTTACGTTATTTTTTCTTACCGTCGCGCCTGTACACAACAGTAAGGCCGTTGAAATTGCAGGACGCAAAGAGGGAAGGTCCGGCGTAGGGGACGTCGACACTCCACGCAGGTCATTGCGTAGGAGACCCCGAACGAGGAGCCGCGAGGGAAGGGTCCTGAGCGCGGGGGCACCGGACATCGAAGAGTCCGTAGGGATAGCCGTCCGGCCTCGGGAAAACCACGGGAAGAGTCGCGAGCTGCCCGAGGACACCGACCTACCTCGAATTGCGCGCCACGGCGCGACAGTCTGATTAGAGGGTCGCGAGGACCGCGTGATAAGGCGGAACCAATAGAGCGGCGCGACGAACCCCCGTGCGTGGGGAGAGAGATCCTGCGTGCCGCCTGCCGAATTTCCTCGCGATATCGATCACTTCGCTGTGGATCGTCACGAATGCGCTGTCCAGAGCCGGGACGACGGAAGCCGCTTTCGAGGACGCGTCACATCCCCGCACGAGGACGAGTATCGAGTCAAGCCAGCGTCGTGGTGAGACGAACGAGATCTGTGTAAAGCCACCGATTTCGCCGGTCGGATGAGTCGCGCGTGCGAGAGTTGCCTTTAGAGTTAACGTTCGCCGTAAAATCCCCCGCCGGAATGGGAACACGCCAGTGATCGCGTGCTGTCCGCGTGCTCAACCGCCGTCCGCCTCATCCGATCAAGTCGCGTCTGAATTCTTTCGGTTCCGTTTAGTGAGAGCCGACACCACAGCCAAGTCGCGTTAATTGTGTCATATTCTTGTGTGTCGTCTGTAATAGCGTGTGTAAGCGTGTCTGTTTGGCGATGTCCGTTTCGTTCCGCGTATTTCCGAATGCTTGTTTCGTACCGAATCGCCATATAATTTCGCGTGAACTGAGAGTGCGTGTGCAGAGTTGCGAGTGTGCACGGCGTATTTTGTCCGCCGCTACTTAGAATGGAATTGTGACTCTCTCCGTTCGATGAGCTCGTACCGACGACCGCGTAGCATTTTCCGACCGCGCCCGGGTCGCGAGACATCGTCGTCAAACCCATGTGAGTAGCGCTAGATCTTGGAAATACATTGTCCATTTCTTTATTGAATTGAAGTGTTTTCCTTAAGTTCCCTCGCTCTCCCCTACCACCCCGCCCGCCGCGAACGACCCCCTCTGCCAATCCCGTGGCTGAGCTACCGGTTAAAAGAGCCCGTTATTGCTCGTGACGAGGTAGAGTGTCTTCGCGTTTTTTTTTCCGGCATAAATCGGGAGATCGGTCACGTCCCGATCTAAGAGTGACACGCTCGCTCGTGCCTGGCGCCCAATCGTACCGTCTAACTTCGCGCATTTGAGGCGAGCGACTTTGCAATTACCGTGGCTGCCTAACTAGCGTCACGAGCAATTAACGTAGTTGCACCATGCTCGTGAGTGCGGTCGCAACATATATATAACTTATATTTAACATAAAAATATTTTAAAGAACTTACTTTGCACAACTGGTTCATTTACGTCAATTTTAATAATAGCACCTCTTCCGATAAATTGAATGTGCTCATTTACAAATTCACTTGTTAGTAGAGCTTGATTTTTGTTATAAAATTTAAATTCTTTGTTATTTAAATAAAAAAATATTTTTTTGCTAAAAAAATATAAGAAATAAAAATTGTAAGCAAAAGAAAAAAGTGTTATCAATTCAAATAATATGAAACATATTATATTATATTAAATATATTTTGTAATACCTTTTGTCTCAAACATTTCATAAGTATATGGGTATAGAACTTTTGCTCAATGCCTTTGATTTTTATATTCGAAAATAAAACTTATTCCATTTTATGTATCATAATAAGTGGTTTGTAGCAAAGGCTCAGGAAATTGATTAAGATTGTTATCTGCCATTCTAATAATTAATGAATAAGAATTTTAGACCTTTGAATATTCATGTCACTTTTAAACTGTGACATCAGAAACGAAAAGTGATACGAATTTTTGCGTACAATTTTTAAATAAAAAGATATTTTAATGAAAACAACACTATAAATTGCTTAATAGTCGAAAAATGAGTGAATTGCACACACAATATGCTTCAGTTCACAATACTAACCTCAAAGATAACCTCAATTTTATTCGTTTCACGAGTATAAGTAAATCACCTACTAAAATTTTTTATTTAATATCTTCCACCACAACGAGCAATCGAGATATGGCCAGAAACAAAGTATAATATAAATAGGTTCACAACCAAATAAGATTGCAAAATAAGATAATCGCGAGGAAGAATGTAGCGTCCCTGATAGCCATGCATGTTTTCCAAAATCAAGCAACTTACCCAGATAACAAAATGCGCGCATAGTGAGTTCACGGAGCGCGCATGCCGTGCGGATTATCGGTACGGTGTGAGCTCACCGCATCCGACAGATACGTCATCATATGAGACTCATATTGGTCGCACGCGTGCGAGCGATATGAACCTCAAATGCGTTCTTCAAATGGCTCATATTGCTCGCATGCATGCATACGGCACTCAAAAATTCTAATCATTGCCCATTTTTTTCACGTAATTTTAATGCACTATATATCAATATTTTTATTCACTTTTTTCTGATTTACAATTAAAAATTAACATTATTATATGCAATCTTTAATAAATTAGCATTAAAAATATTAAAAGCATAAAAAGTACTTGAAAAAAATGCGCAGTGATTGGAAGTTCTTATAATATTTTGTAAATTTGTTAATATATGGAAGGGTCTTGTTTTATCACGTTGCAATTAACCACTGAATCCATTCACAGCAAACGGTGTCTAGAATTTTTTTACTGTTCAAGCACTGCAGTGAATGGCTGGTGGTAAATCGCAACGTGGTTAAAAGAAAAATTAACATGTACACAATTAATACTTTGATATTATTTTCAAGTGAATTTTACTTTAATAAAATTCTAATTCAAAATTTAGTTACAAAGATTTTGAAGTTAAAAATACATACATTTTTTGTAGAATTAAGCCTATAATAATTAGAGATTGTATATTCTAAAATTTTAATTTAAATGTAAGTAAATGATAGTTTTTTCAATTAGCAATATATGCAAATATCTAACATATTTTATAGGTATATGTTCATAAAACGAACCGTCCATCCACCTCTTTGAGAGAACTTATAAAATAAAATATGCGAGGTCTGTTAACAATAAGATATGAAATGCTTGCTCTCGTACTGTTTCCAATGTTTGGCAATATTATTCCACAATTTCCTAGAAACAAAGGAAAGAATAATATATAAAAATTAAAACATTTACAAAAACCGAAAAAACACATAAAAACCGAGTTTGATAATTTTACAAGTATTCTACAAATATCATTTCGTTATAGTCAACGTTGCAAATACACTGTACTACGAAATTAAATTCAATCTTCACACTTGAATCATATGAATAATAAGTCAATGTAAAATTAAAAAAAATTAATAAATTGAAATTGTTTTATCGGTTTTATTACAATTGCTCTTGTAATATTATAGAAAATATAAATACTTTTAATTATTTACCTTTATACTCTACGACTTTAGTAGTAGCCGTGTTGAACCAAAAATTCTAATTTTCCATTGTTTGGCAATATTATTCCACAATTTCCTAGAAACAAAAAAAAGAATAATATATAAAAATGAAAACATTTACAAAATATGAAAACCGAATTTGATAATTTTACAAGTATTCTACAAATATCATTTTGTTATAGTCAACGCTGCAAATACACTGTACTACGAAATTAAATTCTATCTTCATACTTGAATCATATAAATAATAAGTCAATATAAAATTAAAAAAAATTAACAAATTGAAATTGTTTTATCGGTTTTATTACAATTGCTCTTGTAATATTATAGAAAATATAAATACTTTTAATTATTTACCTTTATACTCTACGACCTTGATAATAGCTGTTGAACCAGATGTTCTAATTTACCAATGTTTGGCAATATTATTCCACAATTTCCTAGAAACAAAGAAAAGAATAATATATAAAAATTAACATTTACAAAGTATGAAAATCAAGTTTGATAATTCTATAAGTATTCTACACTTTATCATGTAATCATTATAGAAAATTAATTTGCCTTTACAAAAATTTAATAAGGTTTATTAATAACAATAATAATCATAATAATAAGTAAAAATTTCGTAATAATAAAAAATAAGTACTTATAAACTATTTTGAGAAGAAAGCGTTTAAAAATTATTGAAATAGAAATGCAAATTAAAAAAGTTAGGTTATGGAAAATATATTATACTTATATCAAGTAATAAATATACTACACATAAAAGCAAATTCCCAATTCAAGACCCAGACTTTAATTAATTACCTGAGGTTTTTTTATCCACGGAGATCCGATATTATGTAAAATACTAAAATTCAATGTAAAAATATTACATATAAGGACACGGCACTTGCAAAGTACTCGTATTACACCACTACCACTGACCACTACATTCAACTGGCTCAACTACACTGCACTGTTACGATGACGAGTTATGATGACCGTTACAGCATGGAGAACCATGTACCATCGAAGTGCATGCGTAGAAGCTCTTTGCTGCGATTTGTTGGCTAAAATCGCGTGATTTCATTGACAACTTTAAATTAATGAATGCAAATAAAAATCAGAAACTATCAGAAAAAAATTAAAATATTAAAATCAAAGATAACATGTTATATTTAATCATACAATGATCGTTTTCTTACTCATAAAATGCAATAAAAATATAGTTTTACTAATAGATTTTCTTCTCATAGAAGTTAAATTTTTTTTTTTTGTATAATATTTTTGTATAATATTTTTGTATATTTTATCATACACAGTACATTTAATACATTCTCAGATAGTCTCATATACAATATATTTTAAATTTTTTCAGATTTTCTATTTGCTTATAAAAAAATTGTCACTTAAAAAAATGAAGAAAAAATTAATTTTTCTACAATTTTTTTTTCTCTATTTTTCAGATTTTCTCCTTTTACATAATGTTATGTCCTTCGGTCTTGTTCTTGCGTTTCGCTTGAGTCGATCGATATGAAGTGATCGACGGAAAAAGAAGATTGTCTCTAGGACGGAGATGTAAATAGTTTAACATCTGAGTCCGATTCGGGCGCTTGAACGATATTGACGTTTGTGCGAGCGATTCCGTTTCCTGTGCGAAATACCGTATACGGCGTATACCATATTCTGTTAAACTGTGTTCTTAGTTTTGCATTAAAGCTCTTTCTTAAAAATCCGTGTTATTATTACGCGAGTGTCAAGTGAGGCGGACATAACATTTTGGGGGCTCGTCCGATTGTTGACGGACAGATTGTTGACGGACAGATTGTTAAATGATGACTTCGGCAACCTCATCGTGCACAGAAGGAATTCAGCTCAGAAAGAGGCCTCGTTCTGCAACGCCGGCACAACTCAACGAAAGTGAAACGAGTTCTTCGCGAGGAGCTTCTTACACTTCGGAAGGACAAAAGGTTAAAGCAGGAACGAGAGGCAGAGCTTTTTACTCGTTTGCAGCAAAGAGATGACGCGTTACTACGCTTCGAATAATTACCACAGCTAAGACTTTTCAAAATTATTTTTGTGCTGGAGGTTCTGCTTTGAATGTTAAAGATGCGTTGCGGCCGTGTTGCTTACGCGCGAGAAGTCTTCCGTTGGATGGTCAAGGCGTGTTGTGTCCGCGTTGCTTGTGCGCGAGAAGTTTCGCGTTGAATGAACGGAGGAACGCGTTGCGTTTGCATGCCTTTGGTTGAGGAAGAAAATATTCTTGTCAAACGCATTTTGCGCTTGTATCTATGTCTATTGATTTTTAATGTTTTGATTGACGCATGGCGTATCGTTTCCTCTTAAAATTTTCTTGAGTGCATTGAGAGAGAGAGAGAGAGAGAGAGAGAGAGAGAGAGAAAGATAGCTTTAACTTAAAATTTCTTTTTTGCGGGATTAAGATTTCGTCTTAGAAAAGAGGAAAATGGTCTAACATTTCTTTTTCTTCCAAAAAGGCGTTGGTTTGGGAATAACTTGGGCGGCGCTCGGTAACTCGTGGCAGTAGCCCGGGGTAGAGCAGGAGGCCGTCGTGTTTTCCTGGAAATCCTCACCTTGGGAGATAGATTCGAGGGACCGTTCTTGCCTCAAAAGCTTAGAATTAGTTTCTATTATTTTAAAATTTCTTGGTTTAGTTCAAGGGAATAAATTCGCAGCAAATGTTTCCCAAAGCAGAGGCCCGGGTGAGAGCAGAAGGTCGTCGTTTGTTTAAGATTGCTCAAGACGGCGCTCGGTAACCTGTGGCAGGAGCCCAGGGTAGAGCAGGAAATCGTCGAGTGGATTTTGATTTCGAAAGTGGACGACGCTCGGTAACCTGTGGCAGGAGCTCAGGGTAGAGCAGGAAGTCGTCGTGTTTCTCTAGAAATCCTCGCCTTGGGGGAGAAGGATTCTAAAGATTGTTTTTCTTCCAAAATCGGGGGGTGTAAAAGAGAGAGAGAGAGGGGGGGGAGAGGGGAGGCAGACTAATGTTTTGTGAATTGAGTACTCGTTGGATCTTATTTTATTTCAGTTTGGAGTCTTGCAAGGTGAAGCCATTTCGACGCGTAGAGGGAAGTCTACGAAATTTTTCTTTTAAGAAGACCGCCTTGCCCCGGTTTTTGAATCGAGGTTTTTCCGAGGGCCTGAGGGCAAATGCCGAGGCGGGACATAGGGAGCCTTTAAGGCGTTGGGTCCTCGAAAGCTAATTCCCCCCCCTTGTCTGAAGAATCGTCATACCAGCTAGAATGTAGCGTCGAAAACTAGAAAAAGACAAGAATCTTATGCCAGCAATTTGAAGGCCAGCAGCTCGGTAACTCGGAAGAGAAAAAAATAACTGTTCCAGGGTAAAACACGAAATTATTTCCCGATAGATTGTCGGGACGACAATCTTGAAGAGCGGGGGGATAATGTCATGTCCTTCGGTCTTGTTCTTGCGTTTCGCTTGAGTCGATCGATATAAAGTGATCGACGGAAAAAGAAGATCGTCTCTAGGAGATGTATATAGATGTATAATAGTTTGACATCTGAGTCCGATTCGGGCGTTTGAACGGTATTGACGTTTGTGCGAGCGATTCCGTTTCCTGTGCGAAATACCGTATACAGCGTATACCATATTCTGTTAAACTGTGTTCTTAGTTTTGCATTAAAGCTCTTTCTTAAAAATCAGTGCTATTATTACGCGAGTGTCAAGTGAGACGGGCATAACATTTTATACGTAAATCGTGTTTTTACATACACAGCATTTTTATGTCTTATACAATTTATTTCCTCATATTTTTATTTTTGCTTACAAAAAAAGATTAGATTTTTTCATCCAATTCTGTGATTTCACAGTTCTTAAGATTTGCAAATTTTAAAAATTCCGTAAAATTACGGTAAGTTATAGATGAAGATTTAAAAAGATATAATTTGGAAAATTAAAATGAGAAAACCAGAAAACACGATATAAAATTGTTTTCTTATACTTATTTTTCAAATTATTTTTTAATTTTCATCTATAATTTATCGTAATTTTATAAGATTTTAAATCTGCAAACTTTGTAATAAAATTACAATTGGATAAAAGAATTACAGTTTTTTTTTATAAACGAATAAAAAATTCGAGGATTGTGAAATAAATTTTATAAGATATTCTAAAAAAGTGTAATACTAAATGCTGTGTATGATAAAATATGAAAAAATACAATATATTTGAAAGAAAAAAATCTAAAAATGAGGGAGGAAAACGTATATATATTTTCTTCATTTATTTTTATATGAAAATGATCATTCAATGAGTAAATATGGTATATTATTTAAGAAATTACAAGATATTTGTAAATAAATTATAAGATATTTTTTGAAAAATTATGAAAAAATTTTTTTATCAGAGTTACGCGTGCCTCACATCGTGAGGGCAGCGTGATACGTTCTTGTGCGCACGGCGGCATTATCACGTTACCCTCACGCTGTGAAATGTTCCCATCACGGCGTGATTGCACTATGCGAGCTTTTACGCGTATACGCGTGCGTCCATCACATTGTCAGGGCACTGTGATGCACTTTTGCACGCACAACGTGATTATCACGTCGTGAGGATAACGTGAACTCACGAATTGTTATCTGGGTAATGCTGAGCACGAATTTTCGACTAGTTGCTGTGTACTTGTTGAAAACGTAACGCATAGTCCTACATATTCAACAACATGAGAGCAGATTTGAGACATTTTATGTCAGCAGATTCAAAGCAAACGGAGAGCAACTGTTGCTTATTCTGTTGCCAACAAATGATTTCTATTCGTGGAAAACATTTTGCTTTATCAATCATTTTCAACAACATAAGAGCAATGTGACAATAATAAAAAAAGATAATGATGCTGTGCTTTTGTCGTGTATTTGTTATAAACATTAAATATATTAATTATTGTCTTGTAGCCAAATAAAATGTCGAAAATTATTTGTGTGTGTGTGCGCGTGTGTGCGTATGTGATTGTGTGTTTACGCGAGTGTGTGTAATGTAATAAATAAACAGGAGTAAATTAATTATTTACTTGGCTATCAGATCGGATTGAAATGGATTTAACAAGTGAGTGCTGGCGTCACCGCTAGGCGGCCACGCCGCGGGATATTTTCTCGTGAGTCGAGTGCGGCCACAGGCGTTATATTTAGGTGCCACCGCGATGGACACCCTAGCTCATACTTCCGTAAACTTTTAGGACTTGCTTATTGTAAGCTCGAGACGAATATTCGCTCGCATTCTTTTCAAACGTAACGTGTTTGAAACATTGGTCCACATAAAATTTTATATTTTTATATGTAAATAACAATTGTATTGTTATTTAATCTTGTACATAAATTAAATGTTTAATTTAAATTTAATTCTTTTTAACGAAAAGGATACAAGAAATATTTTTCTGTAAACTAAACATTTATTACGTTTACATTAATGTATTCTGTTTTAATAAATCTATCTGGATTCCGATCTTATTTTCAATCGGTCTTAATACCGTATTTTTGGTATAGAAATCTCGATCGATTCGGATTACTTTTTTTTAATCGGTTTCATCGCACATTTTTGGCAAGGTAGTGACAATTCAGCAGAAAGAAGAATTAACTTATTTATTTTTTATATATTTGAAAAAAAAGTACAAAACATATATTTAACCGTTTTCGACATGTTGTTGAATTTTTGCTAAAATTTATGACTCAGCACATGTTGTTGGCAACTTGCTCTTATGTTGCTCTTTATGTATAACGATAAACCGTTGACAGCAAATACGCAGCATATTGGCAGCAAAACGTGCTGAATTTATATGATGTCAAACCAAAAGCAAATGAGACACACACCTTGTTCTAAATTTGCTGAAAATTAATGCCCTTTGTTTTCGGCAACATTACAGCAACAACACAGACAGGTGGCTATCAAGGGTTATGTTATCCTGTTTGATCTTGTATGACCTCCCACGGAACAAAACAAAAGAGAACTGACCAGTCGTTAGTGATGACGATACGGGCGGACTACCGATATAACTGCCATCTTTCGTAGGCCAATACATCAAATAAACAAAATGTTGTATTGAATATTTCATCTGTTAACGTTACAGCTTTTTATGTTACCATATTTTATATAACTTTTTGTAGTGTAAATCAATCAATTTTATTCTGAGTTATATCAACATACAAATACTTAAAAAAAAACATTTAGTTTTTATGTTATATTAACACATGATAGTAGTTATTTTAACTTAAGCTATTTTTGATAAAAACATTTGATTTTACTTTATTTTGTATGTTAAATAATCATTTTTATAACATTTTTATATGTTACATTTGCGTCAATTTTATAAATTAACACTTTGTGTATGTCTCTTAAAAATGGAATATTATTTTGAGTACTTTTAACATTCTAAAAGACGTTGAAGTAAATCTTCAAATAATCATGTTAAATTAACTTTGAGATATGTTGATTATTTGAAATAATTGTGTTAAAAGTACTTAAAATAATATTCCATTTCTAAGAGACATACACAAAGTGTTAATTTATAAAGTTGACATAAATATAACACATGAAAATGTTATAAAAATAATAACATATCAGTGGTATGTTAATTTTACGTTTAAGTAATAATCAAAACGTGGTAACACAAGAAAATTTTAACATATGGACGCACAATTTCTTACTGTGCAGTGCGGGAAAGACAATGTTTTCACCCGCGACTGTCACCCGCAGCCGGGACCGGGGGCACCGCGAACGCACCCCGGTCCTCCAAATAAACTATAATCCGCGCCCCCACATCAATATCCTCGTCACGCTCACGGCCCTACTGGACTCGGGCTCCGAAGATTCGTTCGTGAGCGCGGACGCAGCCGAACGCCTCCGCGGGAAGGGATACAGAACCGTACCCGCCACCGGCCGAATTTACCTCGCGGATGGCTCGAGCATTCCGATCGACAGGTGCCTTGTCCTGCCCGTCGCGTTTCCGGAACGCGCCTTTCAACACAAATTCTGTGTGCTACCCGGACTCGACGTCGACATGTTGATCGGCGTCGACGACATGGCGCGAATCACGATCCCACCGCCGCCGATACGTCGGGAGGAGAACCGCGCGACGCTTCTCGCCCGACACTCATCGCGAGCATCGAGCCCGCGGAAAATGCGAGACTACAGGTGTTCCTCGCCGAGGAACTACCGTTATTTGACCACGTACAAGGGCCGACTAATTGCGCCGAACATGTCATTCGCGTCAAGAACCACCCGCCGATAAAGCAACGCTACCGTCCTCGGAATCCGGCTATGCAGGCAATCATCGACCAAGAAGTCGATAAGATGTTACGCGTGGGTATTATCGAGCCGTCTCAAAGCGCGTGGAGTTTGCCGATCGTCATCGTACACAAGAAAGACGGAAAGCCGCGGTTCTGTACAGACTTCCGCCGCGTGAATGAAGTAACGGAACGTGACGCCTATCCGTTACCGCAAATACCCGCCACGCTCAATAAGCTAAAAGGCGCGCGTTTCCTCTCGACACTCAATTTAATGAGCGGCTACTGGCAGATACCCTTGGCACTGGCCAGCCGACCTGTCACCGCCTTTACCGTACCGGGCCGGAGGTTGATGCACTTGAAAGTAATGCCATTCGGGCTTCACTCGGCGCCAGCCACTTTCCAACGACTGTTAGATAACGTGGACCTCGGACCCAAACTAGAACCGCGGGTTTTCGTCTACTTGGACGATATAATTGTCGTCACTAAGACGTTCGACGAGCACCTAGACACGCTTCGGGAAGTTTTCCGCAAAGCTCGACTCCGATTGAACGCCGAAAAATGCCTCTTCTGTACCGGCTAAAATACCTGGGACACGTAGTTGACCGCGACGAAATCCGGACGGACTCGGAGAAGACCGAGGCTATTGTGAATTGGCCGGTGCCACAGACCGTGCGGTAAGTCCGGCAGTTTCTCGGACTCGCGTCCTGGTACCGCCGTTTTATTCGCAACTTTACGACCGTCGCACAGTGGTCATTTTTGCTAATCTGAGCGAACAAAAGTCAAAAATCCGATTGGGCATTTCAAACTCTTTTGTTGCGTAAAAATGAGCTTGAATGCTTGGAAGTATGAAATCTAAAAATAAATAATTTTTAAATCGAATGGGAAATACTCGATAGTACCGTCACGAACATGTTTCTGCAAGTCTTGGCGCGCGCCCGCTCATCGCGGCTCGCGGTCGCCCTCATTTCGATAAGCGAATTCATGCTGAATAGATGCCTTTTATCTGTTCCTACTATGGATCCTACAAATATAAGTAAGTAAGCAACTTATAATGTAAAAATACTAAGAATTTTTTGAATATAGGTCAAGGTTTATGGTTTTAAAAATTTGCTTCAAAAATTGCTATTTTTTAATATATTTTACTAAGTTTGATAGAGTAGAAAACTCGGGATTGATATGGATTGATCAAATGAGTTAAATGAAGTTATTAAATTACTTCTTAATAATAGTTTAAAATTAAATTTAGCTGCAACTATTCGCAACTTTAGATTTTGTATTCATTTTAAGGTCTGATATGCGGAGTCCGACGAGAAACATTATTTTGCGTTTGGCGAAATGAATCAAATATTAATAAAAAAACTGACGCAGTTTTGAATTTTTGATGCAGAAAAGTGATTTTTTAGAGTACAAGAATTTAAAATGTATAATTGAGAAAAAGATTAGAAATTTTTGCAGCCAATTAATGTTAAAATGGAAAAAATGCCATCGTAGTAATAATTTATTTGTCTCAATAAATAAGAAATGGCTCGACGGAAAAATTATTTTTGAGGAACTTCTATCTAAAGAAACTCCATCACGATCTGGGAGACCAGAAAAATCGTTCGCTAGCTGTAGTGACTCGGTCAAACGGAGGAAAGTTCGTCCACTCTTACAGACGTTCACTCAAGATGAACTGATTTTCGCGTCAAGAATGAGTCTTAGGCGAAGTAGAAAAAGAGATACAGCTGATTTAATTAAACAAGTATCTAGTTCTCCTAAGAGAGCGACAAAAATAAAAAAAAAGTGTTCCAATGTACAGCAATTACCAACAAAAATTACACCTGAAAAGGCTCTCGCTTTGTACATAAATACAAAAATGACAAAAAAACAATACATTGCTATAAAACAAATCAGTACATCTCATAATGCAAATATTTATCCAAATTATAATGCACTATTGCTCGCAAAAAAACAATGTTACCCAAATGATATAACAATTAATGAAATTTCATCCGAGATCAAGCTTCAATCATTAGTGGAACATATAGTCCAAAGACTACTTTTCGTTCAAAGTGACAAACTTAAAGATATTATTGATAGCGGTAGTACTATTGAAAAAATAAACATTTATTTCAAATGGGGTTGTGATGGTGCAGCCGGGCAAAGTTGCTATAAGCAAGTTTTTCAGTGCGAAGGAAATAATGACTCATTTCTGTTTTTAATTTCTATAGTGCCATTACGAATTATAGCAGAAGTTTGTGAAGACAAACAGGAATTTGTTGTTTGGCAGAATGAATCTAGCTCATCGACAAAATACTGTCGACCAGTGAAAATAATTTTTCACAAAGAAACAAAGGATTTTGTCAAAGATGAAATTAAAAACATTAAAAAACAAATAGATGAACTTTCTCCAGTTATTACAAAATTTCATGAGAATTCAATACCATGTTATTCCTCATTTTCTTTGACAATGATTGATGGTAAGATTTGTAGCTGGTTAGCCGATACACCCGGTCAAAATTGTCATCTTTGTAAGGCTTCTCCAAAGCAAATGAATGACATAGATGCCATGTTAGAAAGATCGATTACGGAAGATAATTTAGAATATGGCATTTCAAGTCTTCATGCATGGATAAAAACGTTTGAATGCATTTTACACATCGCCTACAGATTAGAAATACGTAAATGGCAAATCAGAAAAGAAGATAAAGAAAAGATGGAAACAAGAAAGAAGGAGATACAAGAAAAATTTTGTCGACACATGGGTCTTCTAGTTGATATGCCTAAGCCAGGTTTTGGAACGACAAACGACGGTAATATGGCGAGACGTTTTTTCAGAAATCCCGAATTGGCTTCTAAAATCACAGGAATAAATGAAGAATTTATAAGACGAATGAGTGTCGTATTAATTACTATTTCCTGTGGTTTCAAAGTAGACAGCACGCTATTTAAATCTTATTGTATAGATACTGCAAAGATCTACATCAGCTTGTATCCTTGGTATTACATGCCACAGAGTTTACATAAAGTACTAATTCATGGCGCAGATTTGATTAATAAATCAGTTCTACCAATTGGACAAATGTCCGAAGAAGTACAAGAATCACGGCATAAAGACGCGAAGCAATACAGAGAATTCTTTTCGCGGAAGTTCTCTCGGCAGCAGACACTCGAAGACATGATGCATATGTTGCTTATATCATCTGACCCAGTAATTAGCAGCTTTCGAATATCACAACCTAAGAAAAGTAACATTTTGCCATTAGAAGCTATGAAAATGATCAAATGTGTCGATAGAAATTCATTAAATAGTAGTAATGAAAGTGAATCTTGTGATAGTAGCGATAACAATGAGTAAAACATGCTTTTTTTCTTCTTTTTGATTTATCTCTCAATGTACCTTATAGAATTACGTTATTATTTTATTACATTCAAATTGCATTAAAAAATTCCTTCATTTATTTATTTTTTGCATTTGTTAGTCTGTATGATACGTTTCTTTATTTGCATCATCAAAAGCAAATATATGACTAATGCTTTGTAAAATTTGGTTTTATTTTATATTTTAGCTATTTTTCAGCAATATATTCTTAAAAATTTATAATGTGTATTCATTAAAATTAATTTTCTGTCCTTTAATAAAATTTTCCAAGCATTAATTACACGTTTTATCAAATAAAATAATTTCGCTCACTCAGATCGATAAAAGTAACCACTGTGCGTCGCCGCGCCGCTCACACGTAAGAATGCCCGTTGGACGTGGGGGGACCGCGAGCAAGCGGCCTTTGATGCCCTGAAAAAGATCCTCACGTCCGCACCGGTCCTAGTCTGCCCGGATTTCGAGAGACAGTTCGTGCTACAAACGGACGCTAGCAGGACGGAATTGGGCGCCGTCCTCACCCAGTACTTCCCTGAGGGCGAGCGCGTCATCGCGTACGCAAGCCAAACGCTGAATAACGCCGAGCAAAATTATAGCGCAACCAAGCTTGAATGTCTCGCCGTGCTCTGGGGGATCCGCCGAATGCGCGACTACATTGAAGACTACTGCTTCAAGGTAGTCACCAATCATCAGTCACTACGGTGGCTGCAAAAACTAGACTCGCCGACCGGACGCCTGGGCCGTTGGGCGTTCGAATTGCGACAGCACAATTTCGAGATGCAATACCGGAAGAGCGCGTTGAATAAAGTCGCGGACATGTTCTTACGGCTGGCCGCTGTTAACGCCGTTGTGAATACGGCCTGCGCGTGGTACCGGAAGTGATGGAAAATTACCTCGAACACGCCGGATGCCGCCCCCGACTTCCGCATAGAGGATGATCGCTTCTATCGGCACGTACTCCACACACTGGACTTCACCGACGCGACGAGTAAGGCGCAGTGGAAGGAGTGTGTGCCACGCGAGAACCGCACCGACGCACAGTGGTCTAAATCTCGAAAAAGCTGGCCAAAAATAGAAAGAAGTTTCAGATTTAAACGAAAAAAAATATATAAGGGTTTTTGAGGTCGCTGATAACAAATTTGATATGAAAATTTCAAAATTCAAAATGGCGGATCTAATATGGCCAAACACTTTAATAAAAATTGTTCGTAATTTTATATAAATTAGTGTATAAGGGTTTTCGAGGTCGCTGATAACGAATTTGATATGAAAATTTCAAAATTTAAAATAGCGGATCTAATATGACCGAACACTTTAATAAAAATTGTTCGAAATTTTATATAAATTAGTGTATCAGAGTATTTACAATTACTAATTACGATTATAGGATTACAATTGCAAAATTAAGAACAATATATGTATAGTTGATTTTTATTTCAAAATTTTTCGCAGAGTAACAATTATCATGAAATATAATTAAGAAACAGTTATCAAATTTAAATAAAAAAAAAATTAAAAAAGAGTAATAAAAGAAATAAAAAAAATTAAAAAAAATTTTTTTAAATATTGAAAAGGTTAGATTTTAAATTAGTCGCAATCACTATCGGAATCATTATCATTAAAATCAAAATCGGAATCACAATTATTGTTAGTTTCTATAGAATTTTCAGATTCAGGGCAAAGTAGAAGTTTTAAGGCCTCCAATAATAACTTTTTACTTTTTTTAGGTACTATTTGTCTTGTGCTCTAAATTAAAGGATACGAAGATACCAGGAGCCAGTGAAACACATCTGCCATTGTGTTTACGCGTAAATTTTTTTCTTCATGATACTTTTTTATGTCTTTATTTTTGGCTTCCTGGGCATCTTCGGATAATTGACCGATTGGCAATACGGCTGATTGAATTATTTGAGCTTCATGTATTAAAACTTTGTGAACTGTCGTGAACATGTAATACCAAGGAAACTTGGCCACACACATTTCCGCAGTATCAAAATAATATTTTTCAAATTGTTCAATGTTTACATTATATCCACTTGACATGTCCTGCAAGATAACGTGAAATCTATTAATGAAATTTTCGTCCAATCCTAAGATTCTAGCAGATATTGAATGTTCAAAAAAACGACGAACCGTATTGTCATCGTTGGTGTTGCCGTAGCCTGGTTTGAGACGATCCACAAGAAGACCTAACTGTGTTTTAAATCCCTTCTGAATTATTTTTTTCCGATTCTTGTTTGCATTTTTCTCTTCTGTTGATCGCGCTTGCCGTTTTTTACTGTCAAGTTTATATCCAAGATGCAGCAAATACTCAAAGAAACGGATCCATGCGTGTAAAGTTGATAATCCATAACTTAAATTAGAAACGTTAATTTCTTTATGTTTTACTAAATCAAGGTTATTAAATTTTTTTGACGTTGCTCCGCACAAATAACAGCACATAGATGATTTAGTAAATGTTACCGCGTTACATACTTTGCCATCAATCATAGTAAAAATTATTTCGTAATGTATTATTATTTCTCTTCCGTTCCAAATAATTTCAAAAAGAAGAAGAGATGCAATTTGATCTTCAATATATTTCTTCTCATTTAAAATAGACTTTACATTCTCGTGTAAAAATTGTAGCCTTATAGGTCTACAAAAACGAGATCACGAAAACGTCGGATTTTTCCATATCACTACTTCCTTTTTAAAATTATCTGTGAAAACCAGTTGCAATGGAACTAACGAAGTAATAAATACATTAGCGTCCGTGCTATTTTTATTAATAGATTTTTGTTTGTACTCGCTTTGCTTTGAAGTACCATCGTACCCCCATTTTAAAATCAACTTTGCATTTTTTTTTAATTTCTGGAAATAATGTTTTTATGGTATCCTTTTGAACATGTAAAATTCTTTCGGATGTATGATTTGAAAATGCCTGTAAACTGACTTCCGCACAAGTTTCAGTTATCTGAATGTCTTTCGGATAACATCGAACTTAAGCTTCTAAAATTTTTTTCGTAAGCGGGATATATAAAAGCGTTATGTTTTTTCATTGATTTTCTAATAAGTAAGTACTGATGTTTGGATAACTTTCCTTCAATGACATCGGAAAGCGCAGAATCGCTAGACATTATAGTAATACGGGAAGTTGCGGATAATTTAAATACTGTCCTGTATTTATCAGCTCGCGTGGGTGACGTTGTTGTAATTTTTTTGACAATACTGGCAGCACTAGAGGCTCCAGAAGAACGAAAGCTCATTCCAGTAGCGAACAATAATTCCAATGTGCTTCGTGATTTATGTAAGTCAGTGGCTATTCTTCTCTTGGTTCAATTACTTGCTTCCTCGAACTTCATAGATGGTCGACCACGTTTCTTTGACTCCGCGAATTTCGCTGTACTCGTTGTAGCTATACTCGAATCCGCAGGTTTTTCATTAGTTGTACTAACATACTGAAGTACATAATCGAATTATTGTAAAAAATTTTAAATCTTACTTTGGTTTTTTGAAAAATTTTAATTAAAAGTGATATATTCCTATATTAAATTTTAATATCAATAATATTAAGAGAACATTTTAAAATACGTACATTAATAGTTATAGAAGAAGAAAGTCACTGTTCATTATATTTAAGGAAGCGTTCTATTGTTTTATGACATCGTTTCTATCTCGATTGAACTTTGGACAACACATCCTTAACATTTTTTTGATCATCAAAATGAATTATGAAACAACATTTCATTTTTACAGCAAAAAGTTGTTCTACTGATAAAAGCTGCGTATTTAAGTTCGAATACCAATCATTCCGTACAACCTTGAAAAGTTCCCGTCGAATACAGATCACTTTATCAATACGCAATCCTAAAATACGGACATAATGTAGCATTAAATATAAACAGATTTTTCTCTCAGAATAAGCATTATTTGAAATTGTGAAATAAGAAAAATTATGTATACAATTTAATATTTTTGAGGAGCGTTATTTGAATAATTAATTGCAAAAATTTATAAAAATTTAACGATATATTAAAATAAGACACCAGGTATATATATTCAAATTATCTTAGTAATAAAAAGTCGACGTTCACTACAGAGATTTTAAAGGCAGGTAGTCGCCGACCCTTTTGCATGCCTGAGTGTCGAATCTAACCTAACAACTGGCTTTACATCGTTGTATTCAGAATGGTCTTACAACGACAGGGGCAGAGATTTCTTCAAAACTTTATTAGAAAACATCTTAAGCTATATACTCATTGTTTCAGATTCGCAGGTCTTCGTGGCGTGATAACTTTTTCGATGATTTATGGTAAAAGTTTTTATAAGAAAAGCAATTGTACAGGTAGGACTTTGACATGATTTTTATTTATGCCGAATATACATTCATAAAAAAAACAATATACGTAAATGTTCTACATATCTTCGTTAATACCCTCCATCAAACAAAATTAAAAAAAGACACTCCAGTAAAAAGTTATACGCACTTGAAGAACGTCGAATATTTCGGACGCGCTCAGCGTAACCCACGTGCTCTAAGAACTTTCACTTTTGAACTAATGTAGCACTGCAGGTATAAAAGAAACGTTAATTTCTCTTTGGAATAACATGCAGTAGTAACCTCTCTACAAGATTCTATAATACTAAACTCATAATTATGACTTCCATTTTTTGCATTTTTGCCCAGCTTTTTCGAGATCTAGACCACGTCCTCCGCCAGAATCACGACGAGCCAACCACCGGGTACCTCGGGACCGCGAAGACGATTGCCCGCATCGCCTGCCACTATTACTGGCCAGGCATGTTCCGCGATATCTCGCGCTACGTGCGTCAGTGCCGGACATGCCTGGCGCATAAACCGGAACAACGGCGGCCAGCCGGAATGCTTCACCCGACCGACGTGTCGCACCCCTGGCAACACGTCACAATCGATCTAATGGGACCGCTTCCCCGATTGGCCAGGGGGCACATGTGGCTGCTAACGATGCAGGACCGTTTCACGAAGTGGCTGGAGATGCGGGCGCTCCGACGCGTTACCACCACGAACGTCACCGCCGCGCTAACCAAGGCGATTATATTGCGACACGGATGCCCGAAAGAAATCTGGTCCGATAACGGAACCCAACTCCGTTCCGCGACGCTCACCCAACTATTGCAGGCGCTGCAAATTTGCTACCGACTCGCGCCGGCGTACGCCCCGCACTGCAATCCGGTTGAGCGCACAAACCGTACCATCAAGACGATGATACGTCAATATATAAATCGCGACTACCGTAAGTGGGATGAGCGCCTCGCCGAATTGCAGTTCGCGTATAACACTGCGACGCACGACGCCACAGGGCATTCACCGGCCTTTTTAAATCACGGGCGCGAGCTGCGACGACCGGAGAAACGCGCGTCGGAAGGTGCACCGCAACCACCAATGTCGTCTGCGCAATGTCGTCTGCGCAAAACGTACGAACTACTCGTACGAACTACTCCGTATCAATTTAGCGCGCGCGTTCCAACGGCAACAGCAATATTACAACTTGCGGCGAAGAGAATGGTGACCAAAGCGGGGAGACTGGGTGTGGAAGCGTGACCACCCCCCGTACATCGGACCGCTAAAAGTACACAGACTCATCTCGCCCGTCATCTACGATCTCCGAAGTGCGGGGGGAGGGCAAATGGTACCGGTACATCCATGTCCAAGATCTCAAGCCGGCTCCCATTCCGACCGAAGACGAAGAGGAGTCCAAAACAGACGACGATGACGCGGCGTGCGGCGCGCTCGTGATCCGGCTATCAAACCGAACGATAACAAGGCGAGAGCGATACGGCCACACGCCACAAGCACGTGCCAAAACACCGGTAGCAAGCGCGCGCACCAGTAGCCGGAATACGCGCGCCGCTTCCAAGAACGAGCCGGCTCATTCCGAAAAGCGACATGGAGCAGGACGGAATTCTCGCCGAGATTGCCAAGCTATTAGGCAAAGCATCGGAGCCGTACAATCCGGAATGGCGCGGCATGGACCAGACAACAGCGCCAAAAACGCCGCCGGACATGGGGGACATCACCATGGCCACCACCAGCCACCGGAGACCCCCTGCTACCGTCGGGGTCCGCCATGGACCCTTGTATAGCCGTTCGACCGACGTACGCGGGAAAAGCGCGCGTGGCTCATGCAAGAGGCACCGCGCCTACAAACACCAGTACCGCTACGTGCCGTGGGCCTGACACCGCCGCCACCGATCAACATAGAGGTCGAGCCAGGCGTCGTCGTCCAGGTGCCCCACTTCGCGGTACACACCAGCCGCGAGTAAAAGCCGTTTGGGGAACAGACGCTGGTATTTGCGGTCTAAACGTACTGGACAACTCTGGTCGTGCAAGAAAAAATCCTACACACGGCCGGAGAACGACAATGCATAATTTTTAGGTCTCTAGATTTAGGCTTACGCTAAGGAGAGGGAGGAGAGAGGTGATGTAACAAATCGCCTTTCCGCGTCTCCCTCGGACCGTCCACTGTTCCAAGCTGTCCGGCCAAACAACCGCCGGATAGCAAAACAGCCGGCGCAATGCGCCGCATAAACCAATTCAAAACCGGCGTAGCGTGCGTGAACGCATCCGCGAGTCAAGATCATCTCCGCGCGCACGCGCATGAGAAGCGGCCAAAGTGGCGGCCGCTACCGAATCTCGAGTGGCAGGGATTCTCTCTCCGATCCGTTCGTACCACCGTACCGCCCCTCCTCTCGAGATTCGGCTATATAAGCGTCGCCGCTTTAACACTCGGGGTCTTTTTCCGATTCTGCTTCTTTCCGAACCGATCCGCTCTGCAAGTAGTAGCATCTCGTCCGCTCATACACGAATTCAAGCGCCTTGGGTTCTGCCAAGCGATCTTGGCAAAGAGCATCTGATCCGTCCTCCGACTCTACGGGTTCAAGTGCCTTGGGCTCCACCGAGAGATCTCGGTGGGTCGGAAAACGTCACGATCCGCTCTTCCTCTCCGCCGGCATCAGCTCACGACCTGGGGTGGGGAGTTCCGCGCCACTACCATCTTGGCGTGAGTCCTTGCCACCACCGCACAACATGCGTATTAATCGCAGCGCGTCGCGATCGTTCAGCTGACAGTACAGCTGTACCGCGCGCGCGAAGTCTATTGTTACCGGGCCCGCGCGCCCGTGGCCGTGAACGTGGCCTTCGGCAAGGCCACGACACTGACTCGTAAACAGGGACTTCGAATTTTGAGAACTTTGGCTCGGAATCACCTGCGTGTAAATAGTTCGCGATTTCTAGTCCTTCCGCGTGTAGATACCGCGTCCGTCCGTCCGAGCGTGATTATTTCCGTTTCCGCCCGTCCGCGCGTTATCTTTCCGTTTGTCCGTCCGCGCGTAGAATTAAGTTTCACGTTACGTTCGTCCGAACGTCACCGCCATTTGTCCGTCCGCGCGCCGCGTTCGCAAGCGTACTCTGTACAGACCGTTACATATTCAATAAGCAGCATTATTTTGTTTAACACTAAAACACACGGCTAGTTCTCTCGGCGACCTATCCGCGTCCTCGTCCGCCAAAATCACACCGCCCCGTGCGCGAAAGTCAGATCGTTACAACTAAATTCTATAAAAATTTGAGTGTGTTCGTGCGTGCGTGCGTGCGTGCGTGCGTGCGTGCGTGTTAGCAGGGGATTGGAAGTAATATGTTAAGAAACTTTATTATTTTAGTATTTCATTGATAATAGCGGAGCTTGGGGGGAAAAAATTTAAAAACGCGTTCTTGTGGACAAGATGATAATTTGGATTGGTAGAGGGGAAGGAGACTGGAATTGTGGCTTCAGGTGGGAGCTTCAGAAGAGCAGAACGAAGCTCTTCGAAAACAAATTCGTGAAAACCGAGGGCATACGTACGTGCCTTCGGGAAGAGGGGATGGAGCTACAGGATATGATGTCACTTGTGATTCCAACGTCTGGTGGGGACCAGGAGTGAAGTAAAACCGAGGAGGAGGAGGTTCGTATAGGATTTCTTCCAGTATTTCTATACTGGGAGCGTGGGAGGAGGGAGGAGAGCATAGACAAATCACTTCGTGTAGGAATTCCACGCTAGCGGTGAAACTCGCTGGAGAAGCGGGACTACTCGAGATTGGGGAGTATTGGGAAACGGAAGGATTGGGAAACGAGGAAAGAGGGGAATCAGGGGAATTTCGTATGTGAGTGTTGAGGATATTGAGAGGGTGAAGGGGGTTGGTAATATTGCGTGGCTTGTTTGGGTTCCTAAGGGTTTTGCTTTGTAGTTCGATGGAAGTCCTCGTAAGTAGCGTCAAAGAAGTATCGGGCCCCGGCGAGTGGCTCTGAACAGGAACGCGAGTTTCTCACTTGAGAATAATTAAAATTTAAAAAAAGGAAAAGAAAATAAAAAAGGGGGAGGGAGAGTGAATGTTGAGAGACTTACTGTTTGGGAAATCCTTGAGCTAACTCTGTAGTGGAATTCGTGTAGTGGTCAGGAAATTCCTAGGTTGGACCCGTGAAAAATCTGCTCACAGTAACTGAGTGGATCCGCGACAATCGTCTACGGTGGTGGACGGCGAGACCGGTTCCAGATGTAATATGATGTTCTCACTTGCGAGAGAATTATGGAATTTTACCAAGTTTTTGAGTTCGGCACTTTACACTGGCAGAACTTGTTGCCACAAATGACTGAGTATTGATGAGGTTTGACCGCACAGACTCGAGCATTCTAGATGCCACGGACTATTCGACGAACAAAATCGGGATGGTAATGATCGCTCCGCTGGAAAATTTTCTATTTTATACTATTGCTTCCTTTGTTCTAAGAGAGCCGTGTGCACAAATTTTTGTTGTCTAAACGCCTACGCGCGGCTTAACCCTTTGCCTACGGGACACGTGTCCAGCATCGAATTACGCCGTCCATTCAACGGGTCTCGTCACTTCTTTTCCGGTAATTATTGTTATGAGAACGTGCGAGACCCGTCATCTAATTACTAAGAATTGTGACAGATTTTGATTTAATGTTCTATGGGCGCCGAGTTTCCGGAAGCCGAAAGTGATGTATACTCGTGCCTTTCGGCTTCCTCATTTTAATGTTTGCTGATGGAGTTTTATACGTTTTCGGGATCGAGCAACGTGTTACCTCGAAAGGCTCTCATAAATTACTTTTTATGTCAACGAGTTTATTCGTCCAGCTAATAAGACGATTTCCGATGACGTTATTATTTGACATTTCTTTATAATTTATGGTGCTTTGATTTGCGACATTTTTTTTATAATTTATGATATTTTGATTTTTGTGATATTTCTCTTATAATTTATGGTATTTTGATTTGTGTGACATTCCCACTCGCCTCAGTGGTGTACTTTATATCTCATTGTATTCCCGGAAATCGAAGTGAGATTAAGTGAGTCATCGTTAATTGGCCTCCGACGTATAGTGTATCCGTCGTCAAAAGAAAAGAACCGTTACGTCATTGGACGTAACAGAAGTTAGAAGAATATTTGGTGTAATAATTATATAAATCTGTAGATTTTTGTATTCTTATTACTTACATTTTACGTACATCGAATATTATAATCAGATGTCAACATGTTACACGTCAGTCACCAAACCGGGAGTCGGAAGTTAGCCACACCGCAGGGGCAAAACTGAAATGGTATTAGTCGCCCGCGAAATTTTAAACCGACATAACTTCTATAATTTGTAAAATAATTTTGATAAATCATACATCAATGTATTTATTAGAAAAAACGCTACAACTTTTATTATATAAAAATATTCACTTTACCATGCAAAAATTGTGCATATATATATATATATATATATATATATATATATATATATATATATATATATATGTGTATGTGTGTGTGTGTAAAGAAAATATACTTTCTTCGCTTGGATTGCCGCGCTAAACGCACAGTTGGATCCTCGAAACGCGAGAGTTCGCGGCTGTAGTCTTGAGAGACTTTGATGGGAGAGGTTTAAGAAAGGATGTAAGAGGCACGTGCGCTAATGCTTCTACGGTACAAGGAAAATAGACAGAGTCGTGATAAAGAGTGGAAAATTAACATCGATTGTCGTTTCTCTCATTACAGGTAGAACTGTAAATGTTGTAACTGTGATTGTATTGTATTCATAAACTGTAAATATTGTACCTATGATAAAACATAAAAAAAAACCCTCATTACAGAGCAACGCAACGTGTTTTACTCCGAAATCCCGCTATAACGATAACGGATGTAAATTGTCTTAGATATATATATAAATATATATATATATATATATATATACATAGGTGGAGAACGAAGTAGCGAGGCAGATGCCACGTCACAATATGTATGTATATGTATATATATATATATATACATATTGTGACGTGGCATCTGCCTCGCTACTTCGTTCTCCACCTAAGGATAGCGCAAGGAGGCGCGTGTGACCGGGTCGGGCACTCAGCGAGAGAGCGAAATCTTCGGCAGGACTGTGTAGCGTATTATTTTCATTTACTTATTTGCGGCTTATTTCATATAACCGCGGACACCTCGACAAACTTCGCCTAAGGACCAGTAGCGGTGAGGGAGACGGACAGCGGCAAGAAAAGGAGAAAGCGAGCGTCCAGGGCCGACGAACGGAAAGCCGCCGACGGAGAGAAGGACGAGACAAGACGTGGCGACAGATAAGCGCCACGCAAAAGAGGCTCGCAAGTAGCACAGCTGATGGACAGGCTGGGGCGGACGTATGGCAAGGACGAGGGCCATCGAATACCGGCTGTCCATCGAGGAAGGTAGCGGCGAAGAATCGTCGCAGGAAGATGCTGCTGCTGTCGTCCGCGAGGACGACGAGAGCGACGAGGATGTCGGATGCCGACGGGGACCGCACGACACCTGCGGAGATCCGACACTGTGCTGCCGTGACGTCACGGCTAGATAAGGGCGGCCGCTGATAGGCTGCGCCGCTTGGCGCAAGGATATCGCGCACCCTGTGCGCGGGGAGGGGTAGCGCTCATCGATCACGCATCGACTGCGATCCTCTCGGCTTTTGCGTGCGACCAGGTGACGAGAGCGCGTGCTATCGGGAGTGAGAAGGATATCGTCCTGTGCTACCGGAAGTGGCTATCTGGTGCCCGGCTTGGCGATCTCTGCCTGGGGTCCTGGAGACGAGGAAGAGGACCGTGCCGAGAATCGAGGTGACCCGTCTAAACGCTGTGTAAAGCCACGAGCTGTCGGTGTCGACCGGCTCGCGCTCTGAGGTGGAGCCATTAGGTTAGTGTGCGAGTGCGTCCGCCGCGTGGCGATTGAACGCAACTTCTTAGTGTTTGGCTGGCTTTCCAGCTCAAGCCCGAGACTTTGTCGACACACCCAGTTGTCGGCTGCCGCGTGTACTTTAGCTGTCCCGCCGTAGAAGCTTGCAAACGATTGGCTTCCCGGGAAGCCGCAAAGCCCTCGCGCACGTGCGCGAGACGTGTTCCGGCCGCGATTGCACGGCCGCCCGCGTTATCGGTGCGTTGTAGTATCGCGCGTTTTAGGACGAATTTTGTAACTTGGCCGCGACGACGGTGTTGTCGTCAGCGGGTATCTTTGGTTGTGCTACGTTTTGAATTGATTAATGCCTGTTAGCGAAAATTCGGCTAGTGTGTTCTTGCCGCGCTGTTCAGAACGCGCGTGATTGGCTGTCGAGTTCCGCGCGGGACCAGCCGCCGTGGTTCGCGCCGTTAGCGTAATTGTTGTAGGATTTAAGAGCATTCTCGCGTTCTGCCTATTCGTTTTCGCCAACTCTTCATCTTTTTTGTTCTTTTTTTACTCTGACTTATATTTTCTTCGTGTTTGGCTGTACTCCGTCTCTATTATACGCTATAATATATGTTATTTTTACCTGTTATATCGGCCTGATTTTACTTGGTTTCTCTCCTACCCGTCTTCTCCCGTAAGAGAGCCGCTCCGTCCCTGTCTCCGCTACCCCGCCCCTCTACCGGTTAGTGGAGCTAGCCGGCCGCGTGTGAGCGACGATTTCGCGTTCTCGTCTGACGATCTATCGCGTGTTGTGGATCCGCGTTTAGCGTTTAAAAGTAAACCCGGAGACGCGACCGGTATAATCGCGTCTGGCGCCCAATTTCGCGATTTGGTGTGAACGTAGCTATCGGTACTTAAGTCGCTCTCGCGTGTGTTTCTCCTATCACCTCAGTTCCCTTGTTTGATTGCGTATTTTACCGTCGCTCTCCGACGTAAAGAAAATACACGACAATGTATATATGCAGATTTGGGCAGTGTTTAATAAAATTTCATAAAACATGAAAAAATTGTATTGTTTTATTAGAATAAAAATTCTATATTTATACAAAAAAAATACGCAAAGTTTACATTACTACAAATTACTAAAAAATTTTGTTTACTTGTATATATTAAAAATTTCATTAATAGTTATTTGTACTAAATAACGGTCAAATAATTTTTTGAATAATTCATCATAGTAATGTAGAATGTTGTTTGTCCTATTTCTTTGTATTAGAGACAGCCGAAGGAGTATTCTATTCTATCAATATTATCGGCTTTGATCGGTAGATTGTAATATTTAAACATAGAATGTTACATTAAACATAAATAAGATATTTATAAACTTTTGGATTATAAAAACACATAATATGCTTAGAATGTAAATAAAAAGAACATAACATTAAGTCCCTGACCTTTTACTAGTTAAATAGTATAGTTATGATAAATTTTCGCAAAAAATATACTTCCTTTTATACTTAATTAATTTGTACTTAATGTTCTAACCTTACAGATATTTTTTAAATATATGTATATTGTTTGTCCTGAAATTATCAGGCAAGAGAAGGTACAACATAAATCACAGCGTAGCGAAGAATATCACAGGTTCAACTAATAAAAAAACATAATAAAACATTTGGTCTTATAATTAATATGTTGAAAATTTCTAAGTTGAAGTATTTCTTGGACTCAAAGTTTTTTCAGCAACTCATTCATGACATTCTGGAAAACAGTTATACTCTTACGTTGAACTGCTTGTTTCTCAAGATGTCTACGCTCTTTGGCTTCTTCTCTGCTATTTAACTTATCTGGTAAATCATCACTTGTACTCTTCCTTTTCCGTCATTTGTTTTCTGAAGTTTTCTTTTCTTTAACATTAATATTTTCTACATCTTCTTCTATCTCATGTTGTTTCATCTGTTTTTGCTGCAAAGATAATAGCATTAAACAATTTTTCTATATACAGGGTGCATGATAATGGTTGTCACTACGTTTTACCGTAGGAGTTGTCTTACCGACTTGCACTTGTAGTTTACTAAATGCTCCTTATGGCAGATGCTTTGGCACAGGACCGAGTTACACGTACATACAAACCCCTGGTGAAACTTTTTCTCAGATTTTTTTTGTATCATTTTTCAGAACATGTGTATAATTCTTTATAAAACGTTATACAATCTAAAAAGTTAAAAAAGTATTTTTTTTTAATTGTGAAATGAGAAATCTCAGAATATTACAGAATTCACATGTATGAAAAATTCTAAGAAAAGATATAGATTTTTTCAGTATTTCTAATTGTAAATATTTTTGAAAAATGTTCCAATTCGTATAAAAATTATGAGAAAAAATTTAACCACGGATGTTTCGGGAAAAATATGATAAAATACAAAAATTTTTTTATAATTGTGGATTCGTTTTGAGAAGTTATAAATTTTTTATTCTTTGTTGAAAAAAAAATGTAAGAAAATATTAGACAATAAAGAATTTCACTTAATTTCACATGCGAACATTCTGAGAAACTATGAAATTTATTATTTCATATGATTTGGGAAAAGTGTTAAGAAATATTAGATATTCTAAACAATTTTTCAGAATTTCTAATAGGATCGTTCTGATCGAGATATTATATTTTACCGGTGAAAAAAAATGTGAGAAAATTTGAAAAAAATTTTTCATAAATTCACATAATTACTTATAAATTGTTAACATGAAAAACTAAAAGAATTTTATAATAAATTATGAGAAAAGTTTTTACTAGAGAAAGCTGTGCATGGTTAGTTATATTACACTTATTACTAAAATTACTATTTCTATTTATTAATCAGATTAATAAATAATAGTAGTAAATAAAAACGTAGAAAAAATACGAAGTATATTTAATATCCACACAATTTTTATCACAACTTTTTAATACTTTTAATCCTTTGAATTTAAATATTATCTTTGAAGTACTCTTATTTTAAAGAACTTCAGAAATAATATTGAAATGTGACAATATGAAACAATAAAAACTAAATATAGTAACGTGGACTTCCACACCACCTTCGATGTTCCACAATTGGCGCGTTAGGTTTGTTTAAAGTGGATCTTTGCCTGGAGCCATATTATACTACATTTTAGATCTATTTTTTGGCCTACATACAGCTTAAACAGATATATTGAAGTCGTATTGCGTAAGAGCACACGCAGATGAAAAGTTACATCTACGCGTGATCGTGCGCAACATGACAATAATTTATCATATTTTTAGAGCAAGTGCTCAAAATGACTCCCTTCTATCTCTTCACAATATTGAGCCCTTTTCAAAACTGCTTCACGTACTCGGCGCAAGATCTGTGGACTTATTGCACGGCAAGCATTTACAATTCTTTCCTTCAGATCTTAAACGCTTTCGGGTCGCGTTGCATACACCTGCTGTTTAACATGACACAGAAAAAAATCTAGCGGTGTAAGGTCTGGTGAACGCGGTAGCCATTCGTGAGGACCGTGAAGACCAATCCAATGGTTATCGAACTTTCTATTTAACAAATCTCTTGTCGCCTTGGCGATGTGTGCAGGATGGCCGTCCTGCTGGAATCACATATCAATACATGATTCCAGTAGCACCTTACACATCAAGTCAACAAATTGGTCTTGAAGAAAATTTTGGTAAGCTTCGTCATCGATCTGGGTCCAATGATGTGGTCTCCAAGAATACTTGCCCAAACGTTCACCGACCATCTCACTTGGGTATGTGCTTGCTGCATCCAGTGAGGATTCTCAGTGGTCCAGTAGTGCATGTTATGGCGATTGACATTGCCATTATTATGAAATTGACATTCATCCGAAAATAGAATGTGTTTGAAAAAATAATAATTTTTCTCACTCACATTAAGGAGCCACTGACAATGTCTCAATCTGCGAGCTTCATCATTAATATGCAGCTATTGAGTCACGGTCACTTTGTAGGGATGGAAGCAAGCCGATTTCAAAACTCTTTGTATCGAATGTAAGCTAACGCCTTGATTCCGCGCCACAGTTCGTATACTGATGGATCATCAGTAACCATTTGTCGTATATCCGCGGTATCGATGCGTTGTGGTCGCCCTATACGAAGTATAGAAATAATAATTAAAGAATATGATATTTAAAATTGTATTATTAAAAGATTTTATATATATGTACCTGCAGGCTTAATAGGTCTAAATTGACCATATCTGCGCAGCCTCTGATCTAGCCTTGCAAACAATTTTCTATATGGCTGTCGACGTTCAAGAAATCTGCGCATATAAAGTGTCGCAGCTTCTCGCGCTCGTCCATCGTTTATAAATTTATAAAATTGTATGATAATTCAATCATTGAGTTTTTAATAATTTCTTTAATTTATATAATTTTTATGTGTGGTATTCTAGTACAAAAATAATTAATACAAGTAATGATAAAAAGGACGATAATGAACACATTATCATACAATTTTATAAATGAATATGTATTTAAACATTTTAAAGAAATTGATCATGTTTTCGCAACTAAAATTGTAGCATTATAAAAAAGATATTGCTTGTTTGATTTTATTTTGAGAATTTTAGAGTAAACTTTCAAAGACTCCCGCGGAAGAAAAGTATCTTTCTATTTTCAATTGTTGCTGTTTCTTTCAATTGTTTTTGTCGTCTCGCCTCGATCCCGTGTGCTTCGTGAAACGTGAGACAACGCGTGTTCATCATGGCTCACAATTTTACGATTGAAGAAATGTGCGACATGCATTTGGCTTATGGAACGTGCGATAGACGAGCGCGAGAAGCTGCGGCACTTTATATGCGCAGATTTCGTGAACGTCGACAGCCATATAGAAAGTTTTTTGCAAGGCTAGATCAGAAGCTGCGTAGGTATGGTCGATTTTGACCTATTAAGCCTGCAGGTACATATTTATAAAATCTTTTAATAATACAATTTTAAATACTATATTCTTTAATTATTATTTCTATACTTCGTACAGGGCGACCACAACGCATCGATACCGCGGATATACGACAAATGGTTACTGATGATCCATCAGTATACGAACTGTGGCGCGGAATCAAGGCGTTAGCTTACATACAGTACAAAGAGCTTTGAAATCGGCTTGCTTCTATCCCTACGAAGTGACCGTGACTCAATAGTTGTATATTAATGATGAAGCTCGCAGATTGAGATATTGTCAGTGGCTCCTTAATGTAAGTGAGAAAAATTATTATTTTTTCAAACACATTCTATTTTCGGATGAATGTGTTTTTCATAATAATGGCAATGTCAACCACCATAACATGCATTACTGGGCCACTGAGAATCCTCACTGGATGCAGCAAGCACACACCCAAGTGAGATGGTCGGTGAACGTTTGGGCAGGTATTCTTGGAGACCACATCATTGGGCCATATTTTTTTGATGGTAAGGTCGATGACGAAGCTTACCAAAATTTTCTTCAAGACCAATTTGTCGACTTGATGGGTAAGGTGCCATTGGAATCACGTATTGATATGTGGTTCCAGCAGGACGGCCATCCTGCACACATCGCCAAGGCGACAAAAGATAAATAGAAAGTTTGGTAACCATTGGATCGGTCTTCACGGTCCTCACAAATGGCCACCGCGTTCATCAGACCTTACACCGCTAGACTTCTTTCTGTGGGGTCATGTTAAACAGCAGGTGTATGCAACGCGATCCGAAAGTGTTCAAGATCTGAAGGAAAGAATTGTAAATGCTTGCCGTGTAATAAGTCCACAGATCTTGCGCCGGGTACGTGAAGCAGTCTTGAAAAGAGCTCAACTTTGTGAGGAGATGGAAGGGAGTCATTTTGAGCACTTGCTCTAAAAATAAATTGTTGTCACGTTGCGCACGCGTAGATGTAACTTTTCATCTGCGTGTGCTCTTACGCAATATAACTTCAATATCTGTATGTAGGCCAAAAAATAGATTTAAAATGTGATATAATATGGCTCCAGGCAAAGGTCCACTTTAAACAAACCTAACGCGCCAATCGTGGAACATTGAAGGTGGTGTGGAAGTCCACGTTACTATATTTAGTTTTTATTGTTTCATATTGTCACATTTCAATATTATTTCTAAAGTTCTTTAAAATAAAAACACTTCAAAGATAATGTTTATATTCAAAGGATTAAAAGTATTAAAAAGTTGTGATAAAAATTGTGTGGATATTAAATATACTTCATATTTTTTCTACGTTTCTATTTACTACTATTATTTATTAATCTGATTAATAAATAGAAATAGTAATTTTAGTAATAAATGTAATATAACTAACCATGTACAGTTTTCTCTAGTAAAAACTTTTCTCATAATTTTTCATAAAATTCGTATAATTTTTCATGTTAAAAATTCGTAAGTAATTATGTGAACTTATGGAAAATTTTTTTCAAATTTTTTCACATTTTTTTCACCGAAACGTAAAATATAATATCTCGATCAGAACGATCCTATTATAAATTCTGAAAAATTGTTTAGATTATCTAATATTTCTTAACACTTTTCCCAAATATTATGAAATAATAAATTTCATAGTTTCTCAGAATGATCGCATGTGAAATTAAGTGAAATTCTTTAGATTGTCTAATATTTTCTTACATTTTTTTTAACAAAGAATAAAAAATTTATAACTTCTTAAAACGAATCCACAATTATAAAAAATTTTTATCATATTTTTCCCGAAACATTCATAGTTAAAGTTTTTCTCATAATATTTATACGAATTAAAACATTTTCACAAATACTTACAATTAGAAATACTTAAAAAGTCTATATCTTTTCTTAGAATTTTTCATACATGTAAATTCTGAAATATTCTAAGATTTCTTATTTCACAATTTTAAAAAAATACTTTTTTAACGTTTTAGATTTTATAACGTTTTATAAAAAATTATACACATGTTCTGAAAAATGATACAAAAAAAATCTGAGAAAAAGTTTTACCAGGGGCCTGTATGTACGTGTAACTCGGTCCTGTGCCAAAGCATCTGCCATCTAAGGAGCATTTAGTGAACTACAAGTGCAAGTCGGTAAGTCAACTCCTACGGTAAAACGTGGTGACAACCATTATCATACACCCTGTATATACAACATACAGGGTGATTATTAATGACTGTTACAGCGTTTTACCCTAAGAAGATAACATACCGACAGAACACTGTAATATACTCAGCCCTCGTTAGATGACAGCTGTGTCGAGCAGTGCCGACTGATACGTACGTATAAACCCCTGCTAAACAATTTTTCTCAGATTACTTTTATATAATTTTTTAAAATGTCTGTATAATTTCATAGTCTTTTTAGACTTTTTCATAAAAATTGGAATACTTTTTATAAATATTTAGCATGTCTATATCCTTTCTTAAAATTTTTAAATGTGTTAACTATGAAGTATCTTAAGATTTCTGTTATTTTTTGTTGTATAATTTCAGATAAAATATTATAAAATTTAAAATAGTTAAAAGTACTTTATAAAAATTACACGTATGAAAAGTTCAAAGAGAAAATGTACACTTTCCAAGTAATTCTGATCATTTCCAAAAAATGTTCCAATTCATACAAAGATTACGAGAAAAACTTTTATTAGGAATGTTTTTGACAAAAATATGAAAAATTCTCATAATTATGGAATTGCTCTGAAAAGTTATGGTATTTTTTTATTTCTTGTTAGAAAAAGATTTAAGAAAACGTTAGAAAATCTGAAGAATTTCACATAACTTTACATGCAAATATTTTGAGAAATTATGTGATTAAATTCTTTTGTTATGTCTTTTTTGGAAAAGTGTGTCAAAATATTAGAAAATCTTAACATTTTTTTATATTTTCTTATGGGATTGTTTTCTGATCTTATCGTGATATTATGAAACTTTATATTTTATGTTTTAGTGAAAAATGTGAGAAAATTTGAAATATTTTTACACAAGTTTACACAATTACTTATAAATTGTTGCCATGACACATTATGAAAACATTTATAGAAAATTATAATAAAAGTTTTTCAAGGAAAAGCTGTACATACTCCGTTATATTTTACATTTTTTACTTACAATTAAATTATTACTTTTATTTATTAATCTGATTAATAAATAAACGTTGTATGTAATAACGTAAATTAAAATACTAAATACATTTTATATCTACATAATATAAAAATGATGTATAAAAATGATGATAATCAGATTTTCTTAAATCTTTTTCCAACAAGAAATAAAAAATACCATAACTTTTCAGAGCGATTCCATAATTATGAGAATTTTTCATATTTTTCTCGAAAACATCTCTAATAAAAGTTTTTCTCGTAATCTTTGTACGAATTGGAACATTTTTTGGAAATAAACAGAATTACTTGGACAGTATACATCTTTGTTTAAACTTTTTATACGTGTAAATTTTGAAATGTTTTGAGATTTCTTATTCTATAATTTTTATAAAATATTTTTAACTATTTTAAATTTTATAATATTTTATCTGAAATTATACAACAAAAAATAATAGAAATCTTAGGATACTTCATAGTTAACACATTTAAAAATTTTGAAAAAGGATATAGACATTCTAAGTATTTATAAAAAGTATTCAAATTCTTATGAAAAAGTCTGAAAAAACTATAAAATTATACAAACATTTTGAAATATTATATAAAAGTAATCTGAGAAAAATTTTTTAGCAGGGGCGTATACGTACGTATCATTCGGCACTGCTCGGCGCAGCTGTCATCTAACAAGCGCTGAGTATATTACAGTGTTCTGTCGGTATGTTATCCTCTTAGAGTAAAACGCTGTAACAGTCATTAATAATCACCCTGTATATATATACATATATACCGGGTGTCCCAGACCACCCGTCCCACCCGATTTTTTCGTAAACGCGACATTTTAAAGAAAAATGTTTCAGACAAAAGTTGTAGGGTTTTAAAAGATCTATTTACTGATTTTATCAGTTTGACCTTGGATGGCGTCGCCAAGGTCAGATCAAAATAACATTAACTTTTTTAAATAGGACACCTCATTTTTGGTTCCAGAATCTAATAGCTGGTGTCAAGACCTTTCCAAAACACTATAAGAAAGTTTATTTTTGTTGAGTACTTTCCGAGTTGTGAGGCTTGAAAGTTACGGTGTACTGTTACCTTCAAGCGTCATAACTCGGAAAGTCCTTAACCAAAATAAACTTATTTATAGTGTTTTGGAAAGCTCTCGAAATCGACTACAAGAAAATGCAATGAAAAATATAAGCAGAGGACACCGACTTCGCCCATGGTATCACGTTGAATAATGCTTTCTCTCTCGACCCAGCGTCGAGCGAGGAGGATGCACTATCGTAAAGCCCCCCACCACTTTCCGCCCGCACCCCGATCGTCGCCGCGCAGCCTAGACACACGTACGAGCGCGGCTCCGCGTGTGTGCGGCAGCCGAGCGCTAGCGTCGAGAGACACCATTTCTGCCGGTGCGTGTACCTATAGTCCTACGCGTAGAGTTTTGAAGATACCTAATTACCGAGATCTCTAACATTCGGTACAGCTCTATGATGCCGTTTATTCTTGATTTATTAATATTAATCTTCATTTAATGTTGATTATTGTAGCAATAAAGTAATTTTCACGAAAAAGCACCCTTACATACCACTCCTAAAAGTCATTGCTTAGAATTCATAATATTACGCAACTCGTCACCAATTCACGTTTTCTAATAAGCAACCCGGTCGTAAGCGTAATTTGTAGTTATGCCTTACCCGAACGAAGAAGCTGCGTTAATGATGTCAGTTTTGGGTAGAGCTGGAAGTTTTCGAGCAGCTGAAATAATGTGGCGAAATGAATATCCCGATCATACACCACATTCGCGCAAAGTTTTCAGTCGCTTACAACGTCGAATAATTGTAAAAGGTATTGTTCAGCCGGATCATAATAAGGGAAGGCAAATTCATCGATCAGTTCGTTCAGTAAGAGCACCTGATGTAATTGCATCTGCCTTTGTAACCCCGAATGATTCTTTAAAGCGACGAGCAAGAGATAGTGGAATAAGTCGAAGCACGATCAGTCGAATTTTTCGTGAAAATTCATTCCATCCATATCGAATGTCACTTCACCAGGCCATGACATTGAACGATCATAGACAAAAACTGATATTCTGTAATTGGATTACTCAACAATTACCTAATTTCCATAGAAGTATTTTATTTTCTGATGAGTGCACCTTTAAAAGTGACGGCGAAATAAACACACATAATTTTCGTTATTGGGCACAAGTGAGATTCCACATTGGTATCGAGAAATGGGTCATCAACGTATCTGGAAAGTCAATGTTTGATGCGGAATTGTTGATACGCATATCGTGGGACCATTTTTCTTTCAAGAGAATTTAAACCGTTTTTTATACGCCGATTTACTCGAAAACGAACTTCCACGTTTACTTGAAGATATTCCACTCCAATTACGTCTAAATATGTGGTTTCAACAGGATGGATATCCCGCCCACACGTCTGTCATTGCTCGTCATCAAATGAACCGCATATTTCGCGGCCGATGGATAGGTAAACATGGTCCACATAATTGGCCACCACGATCACCGGACCTTACAATTTTAGATTATTATTTGTGGGGACGAATAAAAGACCTTGTATACCGCGAACGACCTACGACTGCAGAAGATATGAAAAACAGAATTCGACAAGTCATTCAGTCTCTAGATACTGACGAAATTCGTCGGGCGACGGATGATTTTCAAAGTAGGGTAACAGCCTGTATAAATGCACGTGGTGGACATTTTGAACATCGAGACTGAACAACATGCGTATGCACAAAGGTGACGGCAAGGGGAACCACCTTATGAAAGCACCCCGACAAAGGTGACGGCAAGGGGAACCACCTTATGAAAGCACCCCGACAAAGGTGACGGCGAGGGGAACCACCTTAAAAAAGCACCACGATAAGGTGTAAGTACGATCTTGTTACCTACACGTGGTACACCTTAGGTAACGCTAATACCTACAGGCGGCACCGATTATTTCGTTTTTACATTTTAAAAATGTTACTTTGACTTATACCTTTATGCCCAAGATCGATCTCAAGGTCGAATTCAAGATCATCATCAGGTTGATCCCTCGAAATCATGCAAATTTTGTCTGAGCCATTTTTTGTACAAGCACATCCCTACGTTTTAAAAGGGTGGGACGGGTGGTCTGAAACAGGTATATTTTTCATTGCATTTTCTTGTAGTCGATTTCGAGAGCTTTCCAAAACATTATAAATAAGTTTATTTTGGTTAAGGACTTTCCGAGTTATGACGCTTGAAGGTAACAGTACACCGTAACTTTCAAGCCTCACAACTCGGAAAGTACTCAACAAAAATAAACTTTCTTATAGTGTTTTGGAAAGGTCTTGACACCAGCTATTAGATTCTGGAACCAAAAATGAGGTGTCCTATTTAAAAAAGTTAATGTTATTTTGATCTGACCTTGGCGACGCCATCCAAGGTCAAACTGATAAAATCAGTAAATAGATCTTTTAAAACCCTACAACTTTTGTCTGAAACATTTTTTTTTTAAATGTCGCGTTTACGAAAAAATCGGGTGGGACGGGTGGTCTGGGACACCCGGTATATATATATATATATATATAGAGAGAGAGAGAGAGAGAGAGGCTAATATTGAGATATTTGTAGTAGAAAAATTTCTGTCAGTTCTCTATAAAAACTTTCGAAAATTTTATATTTCTTAAAAACTTTGAAATTATTCTGTAAAACTTTTGAAATTAAAACATTTAGCTAAGAAATTGCAAAATTTAAAAATAAATAACCATTTTTAAAATTAAAATTAATTTTATATTTTCATAATTGTTATGAAATTTTCGAAAGTATAAAAGTTTTGTTTAAAAAATATTAAAAATATTGTAAAACTGCAATTTCTTCACCAACAGGTGATATTTTATAAGAAATTTACAAATAAATGTGTGCACTAAAGTTATAATATTTATAAAATAAATATATTTATAAAATTAAGATATGCGTACTTTGACAGCTGAATTTTGGTGACAGCTGGAAACAGAGACTGGTTTAACGTTTGGTTTTTTAACAAATAAGTTGTACAATTCTTCAAAATATTCACATTTTATTGGAGCTGACCCAGTGCTCTTAGGTCCCATATTGTCCTTTTTTTTTTTTAAATAACAGCGCTCCATGTATTTCATTTTATCTTTACACTGGCTGGATGAAAATTCATAGCTAGCAGTTTTCATTTCTGTAGCTATTTTTTTCCACACTGCTTCAGCTTTTATCATTGTAGATGTAAATTGTATTTCATATTTATTATATAAATCAATGAGTAATAATGTGCTTTTATGAGTCCATGTAGCTTTACATGATGTGCCACTTGCATTTAACATGTCATCAAAATGTTTAGGATTGCAATTTTCCTGAGTTTCGATTTGTGTTGCAATTTCATTAGATGGTTGTCATGATATAAATACAAGGGTATGCTCTTCCGATGGACGAGTTTAGAACATTCTTGCGCAGTAGCCTGCTTACGTCATGGCTTACGTCACATTTGTACAGCCTCGGCTACGTTCAAATCACTTCGGCGCAAAAAAATATGGCTGCAGCAGGCATGTAATGACACATGGGTTGTTGCTTTTTAAATTTTGTGTACTGTGCGCTGTGACAATGAGTGCTTGTGCAGTGAAAGGTTGTAACAATTCTTACCAAAAAAGAATAATAATAGAAGGAAAGCCAGTGAAATATTTTAGGTTTCCCAAAGATAACGCAATTGCTGTAAAATGGCGTGAAGTGTGCAAAAATGGTGTAAATATGACTTATGGTAAGAGTCAGTTATTTCATATTAACGTATTAGTAAATTAATAGCTGTAACATACAGTTTATTTTGTTCAGGAAGGATATGTTCTAAACACTTCGACGCATCGTGCTACGACAAGCCTGCACAGCATATAGCTTTGAATTATTCTCCTTTAAGAGGACGAAAGTTAAGATTGGATGCAATCCCCACATTGCATTTATTTTCAGAATTGCATGTGGTTAAAAGACTAGATGCATGTGCCAAAGATGTACCTAAAACAATATCGGATTGTATTACCGAAACAACACCATCAACGACAACTCTCAAAATAATATCAGAGAGTATTGCTGAAACAAAACCATCATCAACTGCTCAACCCGTAATATTGGATAGTATTGAAGGAGATACAATAACAACAGTTACTACTGCAGATTATTCTACGCTAGTGTAAGTTTAAATTGTATTCTTTATTTCATTATTTTTTATTGTTCAAAAAGTAAAGCAAGCCAAAATTTGTAAAAAAGAAATCAAATACATTTTTAAATTTTATATTTAATTTATATTTAGATAATTAATTTTTACATACTTCATATATGTATATATTTTATATACAAATATATTAAATAACTAGGCAAATAAGAGCCAATGCGCGGATGGATTTTGCATTTGCTAAGAAATTTAATTTAATTTTTATGCACAAAGCACATTACTTCGTGCTATTTTACTAACAAGCAAACCTACCCAACTGTTACACTCCGATTTTGATGAGCTTTGAATATGTTGTAGTCTAGGTCAAAATAAGAGACACGTATTTTTTTATAAGGGCCCATACGCACTTTTAGGGGATGAAACACCTCTTTGAAGAAAAAGACTTTTCTTTTTCGAAGCGTATATCGTCGAAACTATAAGAGATAGAAAAAAATGTTCTAATTAAAAGTTAAATGGCATGAAAAGTACTATACAACAGTGATAAAAAAATTTTTTTTTTTAATTTTTTTTATACTTTTCCTCATCACCTACCAATTTTTTTCAAAATTTTTATTTCTTTTTATAAGCGGAAAAAAGTTTATTTTATTACGAATCCAACGATGTATAAGAAAGTTATATTCCGACATTTCCATTTGCCAAAAATAATTAAAAACTTCTCTATATTCATGGTACGCGCACCCGTCCGTGTGCTACGGAAGTGTCCCTTTCCAATTTTGACGAGTTTTTAATATGTTGTTTTCTATTTATTCTATTTCTATATTAATTAGTTGATTTCTGAAAAATGTGTCTTTGGGCTACAACTTTATCATACATGTTTAAATTTGTTGTTAGGCTATAAGTTTTGATATAAGATAAATTTTAAATTTTTCAAAAATTTAGAAGAGGAGGGAAGAAGATTTTGAGAAAAATGACATTTTCAAAAAACCTGAGCGAACGGTTATAAAGTACATAGAAAGCCATAAAACTTTTATTTGAAACTTTTTTTTATATCTTTTACCCTTTCGACAGTATTACCTCAGAAATTAAACAATCAATTTTTTTCAACAGCGTGTTTCACCCCCTTAACGGTCATATGGGCGTATAAAAAATGCGTGTCCCATATTTTTATGTGTATTACAACATATTAAAAACTCGTCAAAATTGGAAAGGGACACTTCCGTAGCACACGGACGGGTGCGCGTACCATGAGTATAGAGAAGTTTTTAATTATTTGGCAAATGGGAATGTCGGAATATAACTTTGTTATACATCGTTGGATTTGTAATAAAATAAACTTTATTCCGCTTATAAAAAGAAATAAAAATTTTGAAAAAAATTGGTAGGTGATGAGGAAAAGTACAAAAAAAATTAAAAAAAAAAATTTTTTTATCACTGTTGTATAGTACTTTTCATGCCATTTAACTTTTAATTAGAACATTTTTTTCTATCTCTTATAGTTTCGACGATATACGCTTCGAAAAAAAAGTCTTTTTCTTCAAAGAGGTGTTTCATCCCCTAAAAGTGCGTATGGGCCCTTATAAAAAAATACGTGTCTCTTATTTTGACCTAGACTACAACATATTCAAAGCTCATCAAAATCGGAGTGTAACAGTTGGGTAGGTTTGCTTGTAAGTATTAAAATTAATAAATTGATTTTAATTTTGAGATTTGTTTAATAAAAGCGATCATAGAAGTCAAGCAACGTTCACTGGAGTCGCAACTTGGATGGGTGACCGCGTGGAAATTTTCGAGAAAACAATTTTTAAGAAAAAAACCTCAATATTAAAAAAAATTGTTTTATGTAAAAAAGGGTGTAAATCCACTAATTTTAACGTTTTTGAAAAATTTTTTTATTGCAAAAGCTTTTTTTTAAATATTGTTTTGCTCATTTATGCTTCGTTAAAAAGAACGTTTCTTTAACGTTTAATAAACGTTTTCTTTAAATGTTTTAAAAACGTTTTTATAATATTTGAAAAACATTTTTTTTAATGTTAAAATAAACCGAAAGCTTTGAATTTTTATACTTAGTATACTTTATACAATTTTGTATATTTTAACAATTGATATGTCATATATTGAGGATTTATATTTATTTTATGAAATACTTTCAGAAAAAGTATTTCATAAAGTGGAGTTAGCGAAAACAAAAGAGGCGCTTATGCAGTCCGAGAAGATAAAGAAAAACAGATAAAAGAAAAAGTTCAAGAAAATATGTATAGTCGTGAGCTAAAAGGTTGCAACACATTTTTTTCGATTGTTTTTGAAATGTAGACTTGCTCATCAAACGGCGAACGTCATTGGTTCTTACCTGTGGATCCAACCAATTAAGCATCAAACCATCTACCATCAAAGAAAATGTGTTGCAACCTTTTAGCTCACGACTATACAAATTACTGAAGCACGTATTTACGCCAGGACAGATTCAAATGCTGCTAAATCCACAAAAGAAACGTGTCGTCTGGTCTTCCGAAGATATTGCAAGTGCGATATCATTAAGGAGCGTTAGCCCAAAGGCTTATCGGTATTTGCGTAACGTTGTAAAAATACCGCTCCCTGGTCTGACAACGATCCGAAGGTGGGCAAGTAAAATAAAAATAAATGTGGGTGTGTTAACTCCTATATTACATTGCATGGAATTTAAGGGTAGGTGCATGCAAAAGCATAAAAAACTTGTGGTCCTAACATTTGACAAAATTTATTTAAATAATAAAATAGCTATAGATAGAGAGACACAACAAGTCGTAGGACCACACAAAACTTGTCAGTGTGTTATGGTTAGAAGTTTATTTTCTAATTGGAAACAACCCGTATATTATTGTTATGATAAAGCGATGACCAAAGATACTATTTTCAATATTATTGCATGACGTAGATTATACAGTTTTTGCTGTAGTAAGCGACATGGGTCCAGGTAATATAGCTTTGTGGGCTGAACTCGGGCTTGCACCTAAAAATTTTTTTTTCAGCACTCTTGTAATGCTGATTTAAGAGTTTATGTATTTGCAGATGCACCGCATTTGTTGAAACTACTACGAAATCACTTCCTCGAACAAAGATTCAACATAGATGATCGTCTAATAGATAAGAAATGTATCGAAAAAGTTTTAGCAATAAATGTCAAAGATTTAAAAGTCGCATTTGCGATATCACAGTATCACTTAGATGTAAAAGGATCCGACTTTTGTCCGAGCGACAAAAAGTCCTTCCTGCTGCTCAATTATTGTCAAACAAGACAGCTTGTGCGATTGAATGGTGTGGACAGAAACATTATTTAAAAAATACAAATTGGAGAGAAACATCAAATTTTATAAAATTATGCAACAATTGGTTTGATGTTTTTAATTCTTCAAATATGTATGGTAAACACGAAGGCAAAAATGCGTATGCATTGATTTGCAAAAACAAAATGCGATTTTGTACCAAATGACGGATTTCATGCACAAAATAAAAATCGGAAAGCATAAAAAATTACTATTATTCCAAAAAGGCATTATTGTTAGTAATAATTCATTAGAACAATTGTTTATATATTTAAAAGAAAAGTATTCCGATGAAAATTTTGTTATGAAATACGTTATCACAAAGCGTCTGAATCAAGACTTACTGGAAAATTTTTTTTCCTTTATTCGAGCTACTGGATGTGCATACGATCACCCCACGGCATTAGATTTTAAATATAGGCTTAAGAGATATATTTTAGGAAAACACTCGACTAATCTTTTTTGTAGAACTTCTAATGTAACGACAAGTGAATCAAATGTGTCTTGCTTCATGTCTCCGTTGGGTACCAAAAATTCTTTAGTACTATGTACTGAAAGTTCTTCGGTACTTAATGGAGACACGAAACAAGATACATTTGAAGAGCAAGTTTTAAGCAATATATTGGCTCCATATATTGCTCAAGAAGAGCCATCACATTTTGCTGAAGAACAGTTCGCACATTATGTCGATGGTGAAAATGATGATTCTCCTCTATGCGATTTAAGTTCGTTCAACATGTCTGTTGAACAAGAGGAACTTTTAAAATCGTTAGATGAGTTGGATCATTGACATCATAGAAGATGAAGGTTTAAAATACGTCGCTGGCTACGTAGCCTATAAATTTAAACATAAATATCCTTATTTAGGTACAGAAACATGCTTCTTGCCTGTTAATGTAGCCAGTCTAAATCATTTAGACTGGCTACAATTTATTTTACGTGGCAATTGTACATATCTCTCTAAAGAACTGTTAGAAACTGCGCGCGTTATGAATATAGAGTTCAGTAAGTTCCACGGTTCGTCACTTTGTAAAGATAAATTTATTTTTAATACATTGGCTGGAAAAATAATAGGTTTAATACATCCTATTGAAATACCTAAAGAAGTAATATTATGTTTGGTAAGAACGCGAACGTACATTCGTGTACGTGAAATAAATCGTACGATTTCTACACAAAATAGAAATAGACATAAGAAAAAAAAATTGTCAAAATTTGTCAATAATAAAATTACATAGAGAGATATTAATATATATGTAAACAATGGTTTTCCTTTCCATTTATAAATCCCCAATTTTTCAAATAAAGTACTAAAATTTCATTGATTTTTATTTCAGCTAATTTTCACTTTATTTCACTGTGTTTTGCAACAAATACACATACATAAACAATAAAATTGCTATATTAATGCTATTTTAATTATATTAATGCTACTTAAAAATAGTACAATTTATTAACAAATAATTTATTTTTAATTAATAATTTCCATGTATCCAATATTGTTCATAATTCCAATGTATCCAAAATATTTCAATGTATTCCATGAATTCCAATATTAATTTTAGCTTAGCTAATTTATAAACTGATGTGACATACTTTTTATTCATCACTCTGGTGAGAATTTTGTTTATTCTGTAATAACATTGTCATTATTCACTTAATTATTTATTATATACTTTATTTTGCTGATTATCCCAAGTGACAGCGATCATTTTTCAGCTTTCTCTACGTGTATTTGATAAATTAAGCATAAGCGCTTTGAATTTGCCACCTAATGATGACGTAGTCAGGCTGCAATTCTCATTGGTTGGCTGGCGTTAACATGCGCAAGAGCATACCCTTGTATTTATATCATGATGGTTGTAAAATCCCATACAGCACAGAGAGATTGCAGAAACATTGCAGAATAATTTCATTGAAACATTGTAATATTGCATTTTGATTGCGAAACATTGCTGCAACATAGCTGGAAGATTGCAGCAACATTAAGATGTCCGCTTTCTGAAATATTGCATTGAAACATCCCATTTTTCCAAAATATTCACATAAATATTATTACATCACATAATTCCAATAAACAAAACAATATTTGTGTAACATTTTAAAAACATTTTTCGCCAAAAAAAAATCTCGGGAATATTTTTTCGGAAATTTCCAAGCGCCCATCCAAGTCGCGACTCTGGTGAACGTTGCTTGACCTCCGTGATCGCTGCAAACTGATTCCTCATGATGACTTGTGAACACTTTCCCAATCAGCACACAATATTTTTTAAATGTTTTTTTAATATTTGTAACGGTACGCGGTTTCGGTCGGTTCGGTGCGGTGCGGGAACTTCGGGATCGGACCGGATAAAGCTCGTCGGTTGGTCAGGTGTCCGCAATGACTATACCCAGTGTTTTACGTAGCAAAAGACAGTGGATGCTTTATTGATAATAACAGTTGCAAAAAGAGTTGACAGAATGAACAGGAACGGAAATAAAAGAACTAACGAAATAGAGAGATATAAAAATAAAAGATAATGATCGCGCTAATAATAGAGAGATCGCAAGCGATACCGATAGAGGTAACAATATGGCTGGTACTCGGCTTACCAGTTACGCGGCGCGGTTTATATCTAATGCTAGAACTATCTATGCACAAGTTTTTCGGCTAAGCTAAGAAGTTATGAGGGCGGCTTGCCCGTACGGTCGGGGAGTCGCGGGGCGCGGCGGGATTGGCTAACGCGGTCGTGTAAGCGTTTGCGCAAATGCGGGTCGTTGCCGGCGCGGTTGCCGCCGCGATTCGCCCGAGCGCGCCCCGTGCAAGTGGGGCGCTCGATCGACAGGTTGCTTGTGCCCTGCCGATATGGGTTACGAAGTTTGTCGGTTCGACGGTAACGGTATTCGAGGACGACGGTGATTGGTCGAGAATGCTCGGCCGGTGATGATGACGAGAATGCTCGTCGAGGGTATCTGAGACGACTGGTCGAGGATACTCGGCCGAGGATAGCGACGGGAATGCCCGTCGAGGGTATCGGAGTGCGACGAGAATGCTCGTCTTTAAGGAGCGATCGAGAATGCTCGGTCTGTGGACGGGTCGGATAGTCGGACGGATCTGATCTGTGCGTTCCCACTGCCGGCTTATATATCCGAACGCGCGGTCGAGCAAGCCAATCCGCGCGCTCGGTCGGTTGAGCCGGAGTGGGAGCGTTACGGAACGCCACGGCCGGCGCGCGTGTCGCCGCGTGGTTGCACGGCGAAGTTCGGTTGTGCGCGCACGTGGTCCTCGGCTGCACTCGGCGTTCGGTGTTCGGTGGACGGAACGGAGGCGCACGGACGGTGGAGGGGCGTATCGTTACATATTTATTTAACATTAATTTTTCATTGTACAATTCATTATAACAAAAATATTTATTAAATATTTATTAAATATTTATTCAACATTAATTAAATATTTAAAATAACAATTTAGAAAAAATATTTATTTAAAATTTATTTAACGTTTATTTAACATTTATTTAACATTAACTAAATATTTAAAATAATAATTTGGGAAAATGTTTATTTAACGTTTATTTAACGTTTATTTATTATTTATTTCACATTAATTTTTTATTTGAAAAAACATTTTCTAAAAAAAATTAATTTAACATTTATTAAACATTAATTTAATATTTATTTTACATTAATTTTTTATTTAAAAAGACATTTTTTAGAAATATTAATTTAAAATTTATTAAACATTAATTTAATATTTATTTCACATTAATTTATCATTTGAAAAAACATTTTTTAAAAACATTGATTTAACATTTATTCAACATTAATTTAATATTTATTTTACATTAACTTTTCATTTGAATAAACATGTTTTAAAAACATTAATTTACCATTTATTCAACATTAATTTAATATATATTTTACATTAACTTTTTATTTAAAAAAGCTGTCTATAAAAACATTAATTTAACATTTACTTAACATTTATTTAATATTCATTTTATATTAATTTTTTATTTAAAACAACAATTTCAAAAACATTAATTTTACATTTATTGAATATTAATTTAATAATTATTATTTATTTTTTTTTTAATAAACGTTTTTTAACTATTTATTTAATATTGTTATTATTGTTTAAGTATTTACTTTTCATGGCACGTGGACTCGACGGTGCCATTTGCCCTGCGGGTCTCGGATGTCCACGATCACGGGGGAGTGTATTTTGCGGACTTCGAACGGTCCGGCATACTTAGGGGCCAACTTGGCGTTAAACCCCTGGCCCTTATTGGATAGCAGATGTTCTCGCTTCCATACGGTGTCCCCTAATGCCGGTTTCCATGCGCGCTTACGTAGATTGTAGTGCCGCTCTTGCCGGTTGAAGGCACGTGCCAGGTTGGTTCGCACGACTTCGTAGGCCTCCCCCAATCGCTGTTGATTGGCGGTTGGTGTTGCTGCCGGTACGGGCCGTTGATCGCGGGGTCCGGTCGGTTCTTCCAATTCGCGCCCGTGGTTTAAATAGGCGGGCGAGTATCCGGTGGCGTCGTGCGGAGCCGTATTGTAGGCGAACTGCAGGGCGCCTAGTTGCTGGTCCCATAGGCGGTGGTTGTTCCCCACGAACTGTGCTACCATCGTCTTGATCGTCCGGTTCGTTCGTTCAACGGGGTTGCAGTGAGGGGCGTAGGCCGGTGTGGTACGATGTTCTACCCCTAGTTCCTGCAACAGGGCTTTCATTGGTCGCCCTATGAACGGCCTACCGTTGTCTGAGATGACCTGCCGGGGACATCCGTGCCGGTAGACGATGCGGTCGGCGACGTGTTGCGCAATGGTCGCCGCGGTCGCTCGCCGCAGTGGGCTTAGCTCGACCCACTTCGTAAAGCGGTCTTGCATCACTAGTAGCCACGTATGGCCACTAGTGGACCGCGGAAGGGGTCCCACCAAGTCCATCGTGACTTGCGTCCACGGCGCGTCGACATGGGACGTGTACAAGAGTCCGGCTGGCCGTGTCTGCGCGTGTTTGTGCTGCAGACAGCTCCGACAGTTTCGGACGTACCGGGCGATGTCGGCGAACATCCCCGGCCAATAGTAACGCCGCGCGGCTCGGGCAATAGTTTTCGCGATTCCCAAGTGCCCGGCGGTGGGGGCATCGTGCACCTGGGTCAGGATGGTCGGTCGCTCCGGTCGCGGGATACACCGGTTCCACTGAGCCTCGGCCGGCTCGTCTTTGAAATCGGTCGAGTGAAGGATACGACGGTAGAGTCGGCCCCCCCGAATCTCATAGTCAGGGAAGTTTTCTGGGCGCCCACGCACGTGGCGGAACTGTCGGCGGTACCAGGTACACGCGGGCAGTGTTCGGTTGCAACACACGGACGGCAGGCGGGAAAGTGCGTCTGCCACGCGGTTGAGCTTCCCGGCTCGGTACCGTACGTCAAACGAGTATTGTTGGAGCTCGAGTGCCCAACGCCCGAGTCGTCCGGTGGGAGAATCGCCATGCGGCGTAGCCACTGGAGGGCCTGGTGGTCGGTGATGACCGTGAATTCGTAGCCCTCCAAGTAGCCCCGCAGGTGTCGGATTCCCCACACTACGGCCAGGCACTCGAGCTCGGTCGCGCTATAATTTTTCTCGGCTCCGTTCAATGAGCGGCTTGCGTAAGCAATGACGCGTTCGCCGTCTTCGAAGTATTGTGACAGGACGGCGCCTAGCCCGTGCTGGCTGGCATCCGTCTGCAGCAGGAATCGTCGCGAGAAATCCGGACACGCGAGGGTGGGTGCGGTGGTTAGCGCCTCTTTCAAGCTTTGGAAGGCGCGCTCCTCCTCCGGACTCCAACGCCACCGAGCGTTCTTCCGCGTGAGTTGGGTAAGGGGTGCCGCGATGGCGGCGAAGTTCGGTGTAAACCGTCGATACCACGAGGCCAGCCCCACAAACTGGCGGATCTGGCGGATGTTAGTGGGAGTTGGCCACTCGGTGACGGCCCGGACCTTGTCCGGATCGGTGCGGATACCTCGTCGGTCCACGATGTGCCCGAGGTATTTTAGTTCGGTGCGGCAGAAGTGGCACTTTTCTGGATTTAATTTTAGGCACGCTTCGCGCAGGCGGCGGAACACCTCCTCTAGGTGTTTTAGGTGGTCGGCAAAGGTCGGACTGGCAATAATAACATCGTCCAAGTACACAAACACGTGCGGCCGAGTTCGGGCCCTAAAATCCGGTCGAGGAGTCGTTGGAAGGTGGCCGGGGCCGAGTGCAAGCCAAACGGCATCACCGTGAATTGCATCAGGCCGCGACCCGGTACGGTGAAGGCCGTGATGGGACGGCTCTCCGGCGTTAGGGGGATTTGCCAGTACCCCTTTTCTAGATCGAGGGTCGAGAGGTACTTGGCTCCCGCAACTTGTCCAGCGTGGGTGTAATATGCGGCAAGGGGTAGGCGTCCCGCTCGGTCACCTCGTTGACCTTCCTGAAGTCTATGCAGAAGCGGTGTCGGCCGTCCTTCTTTCTGACGATGACCACCGGGGAGCTCCACGCGCTGTTGGAAGGCTCGATCACCCCGGCGGCCTCCATTGCATGGACTTCCTCGTCGATGATCCGTTGCATCGCGGGGTTCCGTGACCGATACCTTTGTTTAATGGGGTGTTCGTTCTTCACACGGATATGGTGCACGGCCTGGTCGGTGGGTCCTTGAACGTGTTCGAACTTAGCGAGCTCGGTGGCCAGAAACGCCTGTAGTTTCCGCTCCTTCTGCGGGGTGCGTTCGGTCATCCCGGCGGTGACCCCATGCGTGGGCCGAGGCTCTCGGTGTCGTCGGGCTTGAGGTGGCGGCGGTGGTGGGATGGTGAGACCAAGCTCAGACCACAAATCCGTCCCAATCAGCAGGTCGCTCTCCAGGGAAGGGAGGAGCTGGAACGTGTGCTCCAGCCTCCGCCCGGCGACGTGCAGCGGGAGACGGACTCGCCCCGGCGTGGTAGCGGTGGTCCCGTCGGCCAGGTGGATGGTCTCGTTCTGGACCTCCGGCCAGATGCGCAAGGTCTTGGCGTGTTCGGCGACCCGGCGGTTAATTATTGAGATCTCGGCCCCGGTGTCCAGCAGGGCCGAAAATCGGCGCGGTCCGACGCGCACCGTGATGTGCGGTCGCGGCTGGTACTTTATCCGAATGCGGACCGAGGGGCGGACGCGTCCTCGGCCGGTGGCGCGTTTCCCGCTCGGGGATGGCACTCCCTAGTCAGGACTCCATCCTTGCCGCACTGCGAGTAGAACTTTCGGGCCGGTTGCTTGCAGTTGAAGCGGCTATGGGCGCGCTGCTTACACCGCCAGCAGGCGGTGTTTCGGTCGTAAGGCTCAGCGGTGGTAGCGGCGGCCGTGGTGACTTTACGCTTCTCTGCCCGGTTCTCGCTCTCCTGAGCCTTGGAGAGCTCCTCGAACTCGGCGGCCTGCTCGGCCAGGTCGGCGAGGTCGGTAGCGTCGGTGAGGCGCACGTAAAGTTTATATTCGGCCCTTAAGTTCTCATATAACCGGTCGACCTTCTCGGCCTGTGTGAACCCGCCTGCGCGCCGCATCATGGTTTGCAGGGCGGTCGCGTATTTGGCGTAAGGCTCCTTCGGTTGCTGTCTGCGCTCCTGGACTTCTCGGGCGAGCTTGGCCTGGTATCGCCGGGGCAGGTATTGCCGTCTGAGCGCGTGCGTAAAATCGGACCAGGTGTCCCAGCTGTCACGCTCGTTCCGGTACCAGGCCAGCGCGTCGCCCTTCAGAAGTTCGGGTAGGCCAGCCTTCATTTGGCCGTCGGTATATCGGTACTCCTCTTGTAGTTCGGCTATCCGCTCCAGGAAGGACAGCGGGTCCCGGCCGTCAAAGTGGCAACCCCACTTTCTCATTCGGTTCATCACCTTGCTATGGGAACCGTGGTCGGTCGCGTTTGTTAATTCGGGGCCCGGCGGTGGTCCGGAGGGACTGGGCATTGCGACAAAATGATTTTTCACGCGGTGGCGGAGTTCCTCGGTGGTACCGGAGGCCTCAATCTGATACGATTGGGCCAAGACTTCGAGTTGCTCTCTCGGTAAGCGATCTATCCATTCTGTCAACGGCATTGTTGTATCTGGGTATAATCAGTCGGTCGTTTAAAACGGTCCCTGTTCGGGCGCCATGTAACGGTACGCGGTTTCGTTCGGTTCGGTGTGGTGCGGGAACTTCGGGATCGGACGTGATAAAGGCTCGTCGGTTGGTCAGGTGTCCGCAATGACTATACCCAGTGTTTTACGTAGCAAAAGATGGATAAAGTGGATGCTTTATTGATAATAACAGTTGCAAAAAGAGTTAACAGAATGAACAGGAAAGGAAATAAAAGAACTAACGAAATAGAGAGATATAAAAATAAAAGATAATGATCGCGCTAATAACAGAGAGATCGCAAGCGATACCGATAGAGGTAACAATATGGCTGGTACTCGGCTTACCAGTTACGCGGCGCGGTTTATATCTAATGCTAGAACTATCTATGCACAAGTTTTTCGGCTAAGCTAAGAAGTTATGCGGGCGGCTTGCCCGTACGGTCGGGGAGTCGCGGGGCGCGGCGGGATTGGCTAACGCGGTCGTGTAAGCGTGTGCGCAAATGCGGGTCGTTGCCGGCGCGGTCGCCGCCGCGATTCGCCCGAGCGCGCCCCGTGCAAGTGGGGCGCTCGATCGACAGGTTGCTTGTGCCCTGCCGATATGGGTTACGAAGTTTGTCGGTTCGACGGTAACGGTATTCGAGGACGACGGTGATTGGTCGAGAATGCTCGGCCGGTGATGATGACGAGAATGCTCGTCGAGGATCTCGGACGTGATTGGTCGAGAATGCTCGGCCGGTGATGATGACGAGAATGCTCGTCGAGGATCTCGGACGTGATTGGTCGAGAATGCTCGGCCGGTGATGGACGAGAATGCTCGTCGAGGGTATCTGAGACGACTGGTCGAGGATACTCGGCCGAGGATAGCGACGGGAATGCCCGTCGAGGGTATCGGAGTGCGACGAGAATGCTCGTCTTTAAGGAGCGATCGAGAATGCTCGGTCTGTGGACGGGTCGGATAGTCGGACGGATCTGATCTGTGCGTTCCCACTGCCGGCTTATATATCCGAACGCGCGGTCGAGCAAGCCAATCCGCGCGCTCGGTCGGTTGAGCCGGAGTGGGAGCGTTACGGAACGCCACGGCCGGCGCGCGTGTCGCCGCGTGGTTGCACGGCGAAGTTCGGTTGTGCGCGAACGTGGTCCTCGGCTGCACTCGGCGTTCGGTGTTCGGTGGACGGAACGGAGGCGCACGGACGGTGGAGGGGCGTATCGTTACATATTTATTTAACATTAATTTTTCATTGTACAATTCATTATAACAAAAATATTTATTAAATATTTATTAAATATTTATTCAACATTAATTAAATATTTAAAATAACAATTTAGAAAAAATATTTATTTAAAATTTATTTAACGTTTATTTAACATTTATTTAACATTAACTAAATATTTAAAATAATAATTTGGGAAAATGTTTATTTAACGTTTATTTAACGTTTATTTATTATTTATTTCACATTAATTTTTTATTTGAAAAAACATTTTCTAAAAAAAATTAATTTAACATTTATTAAACATTAATTTAATATTTATTTTACATTAATTTTTTATTTAAAAAGACATTTTTTAGAAATATTAATTTAAAATTTATTAAACATTAATTTAATATTTATTTCACATTAATTTATCATTTGAAAAAACATTTTTTAAAAACATTGATTTAACATTTATTCAACATTAATTTAATATTTATTTTACATTAACTTTTCATTTGAATAAACATGTTTTAAAAACATTAATTTACCATTTATTCAACATTAACTTAATATATATTTTACATTAACTTTTTATTTAAAAAAACTGTCTATAAAAACATTAATTTAACATTTACTTAACATTTATTTAATATTCATTTTATATTAATTTTTTATTTAAAACAACAATTTCAAAAACATTAATTTTACATTTATTGAATATTAATTTAATAATTATTATTTATTTTTTTTTTAATAAACGTTTTTTAACTATTTATTTAATATTGTTATTATTGTTTAAGTATTTACTTTTCATGAATTATTTAATTGAAAAAATGATTTTAGTAAGCATTTTTTAAATGTTTATTTAATATTTATTTTATGTTTATTTACTATTAATTTTTTTACTTATTTTTCATCTGTATAAAATTATGTTTATTTATTATTTATTTAACATTTAAGCTCTTTATTTTTTAATTATTATTAAATTTAAAATTTGTTTAAAAAATTTTCAATAACATCTATGAAAATCAGTAAAAAATTAACTTATATATATTTAAATAAATAATATACTTTAATTATATATATTTTGTCTTTTCGATAAAATATTGACCTGATCTATCAGTGATGTACATGCACAAAGTGTTTACAGATCATCACGAGGGATCAGTTCGCAGCGATCATAAAAGTCAAGCAACGTTTACTGGAGTCGCAACTTGGACGGGTGACCGCGTGGAAATTTCCGAGAAAAAAATTCTTAAAAAAAAATCTCAATATTAAAAGAAATTGTTTAATGTAAAAAGGGGTGTAAATCCACTAATTTTAACATTTTTGAAAAATTTTTTTATTGCAAAAGCTTTTTTAAATATTGTTTTGCTCATTTATGCTTCGTTAAAAAGAACGTTTCTTTAACGTTTAATAAACGTTTTCTTTAAATGTTTTAAAAACGTTTTTATAATATTTGAAAAACATTTTTTTTAATGTTAAAATAAACATTTTTTTAATGAAAAAAAGAGCACTTAACCCATTATTTTTAATGATTTTATAAATGTTTTTAAAAATGTTTTTTAAATGTTTTTAAAAACATTTTTTTAATATTGTGTGCTGATTGGGTTATGCTGATATGTGTATATAACTGATAGATCAAGTCAATATACGTTATCGAAAAAATGAAATATGTATAATTAAAGCACATTATTTATATAAACAAATATAAAATTATAGTTTTTTTTACTAATTTTGCAAATGCAGAATAGCATCTGGAATAACTTTTCTGTTATTTGTTTAAATAAGATGCAATTAGAAATTATATATCAATATAATACAATAATTAAATTAAATATAAAAAAATTTTTATTAAAAAAACAAGTAAAAAATATTGTTTGTTCATTGGGCTGTAGATCGAGGTTTCTTCATATATGGACCTATTTCATCTATTGATATAAATATTTATGTTTCTTAACAATACTATGATGCACACAGCACTACTGGACCGCGTGCCTTTTTCTAGACGTCTTAGAGTCAGCATTTGAAGGATGTTTGCAGACGTCTATGCAAAGTCGATTTGCAGTCAACTTTGAAAGCCTGACTTGGATGAGTCGACTTACAGTCGATATATGGACGGTTGTATTCTTAGGGAATGTAGAGATTTAGCGGAAAATTTAGTAACGCCCGACCTTAATTTGTTAAATGCGGATGAATAATTATGGATGAGTTAAATTAATATATTATTATACGCGAATATTCTGCTTTGGCTCTTTATTGCCAGTACTTTATTAAAAAATTATAATATTGCAATGTTTCCGGAATATTACTGGCATATGCCGTGCGATGTTGGCATATTGTGAATTTATGTTTCTGCAATGTCTCCGTAACATTGCATTGCAATCTGCAACATTGCAATGTTGCTGCAATGTTGCTGGAATTTTCTGTGCTGTATGAGATGTTATAACATAAATCCACATTTGAATTTTCTGTAGGTTTGCTTATATTGCTCTTATTAGAAACTTCATAGTACTCCAATAGAAATGTTTTAATTATAGCATCATTGATGCTAAGTATGCTAACATACATAACATTTCCATTTGAAAAATGTACAGTGCAATCGTAAATGTACAGAAAATAATTGTCTTGACGTTTTGACGTATATACCCAGAGAAATTGACCTCCAGTGGATGTCCATCGCCCTTCCATAGTTCCATGGGACGTCTATCTCCATGGTGGAAGTCAGATGGAGGTCCATTAGAAGTCCATGAAACCTCCATAGCTCCATGGGATTTTACTTCCGTCATGGAAGTTAGATGGACGTCTATTAGAAATCCATAAAACCTCCATAGCTCCATGGGATTTTACTTCCATCATAGAAGTCAAATAGATCTCTATTAGACATCCATCCAACCTCAATAGCTCCATGGGATTTTATTTTCATCATAGCAGTCAGATGGACGTCCATTAAAAGTCCATAAAATTTCTATAGCTTCATGAGATTTTACTTTTATCATAGAAATCAGATAGATTCCGTAAAGCGTATAATGCGCACGACGTAATCCTTGTTAATCACCAAAAGTTAAACAAGGATAAAATGTTATATTACGTACATCATGCGCTCTCTTTACTAAATTTGGTCATTATTTCTTTATCAAAACAATTATGCAACTAATTTGTTTATAACAATTATAACAACTATGACAATTAAAAAAGCGTCATATAATGTTTCTTTAGTAATTTTTCTCTGTGAATCGATTGGCGCATTCAGTTCTCCTCTACAGTCAGTTTTGACAATTTGTTTATAACAATTAATTGCAAAATTAACTTTGGCAACGGGCTCTTTACGTTATTAATGTTTTTTCATGCTTCGATACTATTTCTAATTGTTGTTTTTTGAATGATTTGGCCATGGGCAGAAACAGGTTTTAATTATTTATATAATTTATATTAAAAATATCTAAGGCTAAATAAACAAAGGGTTAATAAGAGTGTTTGCACGATACCCAAGACGCCAGTTTCTTCTTGTTCAAATCAGCTTTACTTCAAATATAACTGTGTATTAACAATCTCACAAGTGTACGTTTAGCTCAATGTTTAAGATACTAGGTTATCGTTCCGAAGATCTTAGGTTCGAATCCCGCCGGCGCCGGTGCGTTTCAAAAATTCATAAAATAATATGTAATTGTAATTAGTGAATTAAAATGTTGTATGTGTAACAGTGTATACAGATTAAGCAATAAAAATAATAAAATCTGTTAAAAAAAAATTTTTTTTACCGTCCATTGACGTCCACTGAAGGTCCGAACCTCCACGGCACACGTCCTTTAATAATCCATGTAACGTCTGCTGAGACTCCATAAAGCCTCTATTAATAATCCACGTGACGTCTAATGGACATACGTTGTTAACGTCTAATGGACGTCCAATGGACGTGCGCAAAATGCGGAACTGTGGATGCCTAGTGGCCGTCCATTGGATGTCCATGGGACGTCCACTGGAAGATCCGAACCTCCACGGTAAACGTCCATCAGACGTCCATTGGAGGTTTTAGTTCTATGTGGGTACATATTAAAGTAAGCTAGCTATGCATGCACTAAAGCTGGTAGCGGTGACATGACATAACCTCAATAATACATCAAACATATTCACATTTACACACATATATTATTTACATTCCAGAAAAGTTAATAATAAATAAACAAGGCTGAAACTTGCATGAACAACGCGTGACAGATTATAAATTATGTCAAAATAATTAATTTGTAAATAAGAATACATGCGTTAATAAAAGGGATTAAACAATTTAAATAATTGCATTTACTTGTTTTGTCTTGTAGAAGAACTCTTATCTCATATATATATATACATACAGGGTGTCAGGTAACTATCGCCCGTGGTTTCGTGGGTTGATAGATCAAGTAAAACTGAGCAGAAAAGTTCTTCACCATTTTTTAATATTTGCCATAGTTAACGAAAAAAAAATTAATAAAGTCTGCGAATAAGCGCGTATCATCACGCGCAAGAACCGCCCGCCGGTCGCCGAGATGTAGGCAGCCGCGGCTGTAGGCGCGACGCTGTGCGATGAGGAGGGAAAAGCAGCAGTAGCTGCGGCCTGCGAGCAGCGCGGAAAGGAGGGAGAAGTAGCAATGGGTACTCGCGAGCGGCGAGCGGTGCTAGATCGTCGCTTTGAGCTGCTCGTTCCCTTGTTTTCTTATGAAAATAAAATTTTTTAATACAATATCTAATTATAGAAATGTATCTTTTTTCATTACAAATGTGTGTATACACACATACATGCATGAACAACGCGTGACAGATACGCGTGACTTAAGAAGTAATTTTTTGCGCTGTGGTAAGAAAATGATAAAGTGCTATCATTTTCACACCACCTTGCGGTAGATAGTATGGTGCGTTTTTTTAAAATGGTATCCCCAGTAGGCCTAATCCACTTTCTTGCATTTTCAATGCAAGAATTGTTCGAAGTGCTGTGGAAAATTTATGGACGAAGCGACCTCCACACCGAACGGCGTGTTCAACTCCTATAATCAAGTATTATGGGCAGATGAAAATCCGCACGCCGTTCGGCAAGGAGCCTTCCAATATCGGTGGTCCATAAACGTATGGGCAGGAGTAATAGCGGACCGAATTTTAAGTATATCAATTAAGAAATGCTCTCTCTCAGACACACACACACACACACACACACACACACACACACACACACACACACACACAGACTCAGTTTTTAAAAATCACATTGTTACAACAATTTTTAGATTGGTCCCTATTTTCTCTCATTTCGCTTAACTGGGCTGATTTACGCACATTTTTTAGAAAATGTGTTACCCGCTCTTTTGGAAGATGTTTTCCTTCGCGAACGAGCGGAAATTATTTATCAGCATGACGGGACTCCTGCGCATTTTTCGCGGCAAGTATGCACTATTTTAAACGAGCGCTCTCCGGACAGATGGATTGGTCGAAATGGGCCAATCATTTGGCCGGCGCGGTCGCCAGATCTTGACGTGCTCGACTATTTCGTTTGGGGTTACATCAAAGATTTGATCGAGCATAGGCGTGATGGCACGGAAGCTGAGATACGAGAAGCGATTCTCGCAGCTTTCCGGACCATCACGCCGGAAATGGTGCATCGCGCAACGTGCAATATTACTCGAAGGGCCGAACTTTGCGTACGAGAACGAGGACGGCACTTCGAACAAATCTTGCATTGAAAATGCAAGAAAGTGGATTAGGCCTACTGGGGATACCACTTAAAAAAAACGCACCATGCTATCCACCGCAAGGTGATGTGGAAATGATAGCACTTTATCATTTTCTTACCACAGCGCAAAAAATTACTTCTTAAACCGCGCGTATCTATTACGCGTCGTTCATGCATGTATGTGTGTATACACACATTTGTAATGAAAAAAGATACATTTCCATATTTAGATATTGTATTAAAAAATTTTATTTTCATAAGAAAGCGAGGGAACAAACAGCTCAGAGCGACGATTTAACACAGCTCGCCGCTCGCGAGTACCCATTGCTACTTCTCCCTCCTTGCCGCGCCGCTTGCAGGCCGCAGCTACTGCTGCTTTTCCCTCCTCACCGCACAGTGCCGCGCCTACAGCCGCGGCTGCCTACGTCTCGGCGACCGGCGGGCGGTCCTTGCACGCGGTGATACGCGTTTATTCGCAGCCTTTATTAATTCTCTTTGTTAACTATGGCAAATATTAAAAAATGGTAAAGGATGGTAATGGTAAACTTTTTTGCTCAGTTTTACTTGATCTATCAATCCACGAAACCACGGGCGATAGTTACCTGACAACCTGTATATACAGGGTGAGTCATTTTAATCTATGGACCCGAATATCTTCCAAATAACGGTATATACAAAAAATGGTTTCGACAAAAGTTGACCTGGACAGAGGGGGTCATTCAATTGTACTATTGGTTTTGACCTTGAGGTCAATTTTGAAGGTTATTTCAAGGTCACGATAGTTTTTTTAAATGGGACACCCTATTTTTGCCTGCGGATTTCGAAAGAGCGGAAAATCTTACATCAAACTTGTCTTATGAAAAAATTGTTTTTGCGACCATCGAAAGGTCAAAAATGAAGGTGAAATGCCTGAAAAACGATCTGGTGTACTTTTTCTGAAATGACGTGGTTTTCTGGGTAACACAAATGTGCATAATGCTTAAACATTACTACTTGCAATGCTTAAACATTACTACTTCGGCCGGATTCTTCGAAGCACGCCTATTGCTTCCCTCCCACCGCTCGCGCCTTAGCAACGGCGCCGCCGGACGGCGTAACGCACGGTCCTGAGACGATGTATCGCGCTCATTAGTTACGCCGTCCGGCGGCGCCGTTGCTAAGGCGCGAGCGGTGGGAGGGGAGCAACAGGCGTGCGTCGAAGAATCCGGCCAAAAGATGCAAATGGCTGACAGCACTGCGATACCTAATGCTAATAATCAACGATTGAAAAAAGCTAAACAATTACGTTTGATTTAAGACTTATAATTATTGTTATAATAGAGTTTTATTCCTTTTCTTTCTTACTCACTTCTGTATAATTGAAAAATTTACCATTTAAAGTTGCTTAAATTTAAAAATTCCAAACATACATACAGGGTATGTAGGTAATTACATTCACAAGTTACCTTTCCAGAATGGCTGATTATAGTCCTAATGAGATTGTTGATATTATATTAGTTTTAGGGGAGTGTCATAGCAATTACAATGCAGCATCAAGGCTTTATGCTCAACATTTTCCTGAAAGGCGACATTCAACTGATATGACAATACGTAGTTTAGTCCAAAGAACTCGCAATTGACATCTTGTTCGTCAACGTCAACATCATGATTATGAGGAAAATGATGCGCGAACTGTAACTATTTTAGCAATACTTTACCTTAATCCTCATGTTAGTACTCGCCAGATTGAAAGGGAAATAGGTATACCACAAAGAACTGTTGCTAGAATTTTAAGAGCTCTAAATTATCACCCTTTCCACATCACTCTTACACAGGCTTTACAGCCTAATCATCTGATGCGTATTGCTTTTTGCCAGTGGGCTTTACAAATGTTACACGATGATCCTAATTTTTTTAGGTATGTGCTTTTCTCAGACGAGGCTAAATTTTATAGTGACGGACAACTTAATAGACACAACTGCCATTATTGGTCAGATGTTAATCCCCACTGGTATAGGCCAATAGATCATCAAAATCGATGGAGTATTATGGAGTGGTGCGGCATTGTAAATGGTTATTTGATTGGACCTTATTTTTTTGAAGAGAACGTAGATAGACACAGTTACTTATCGTTGCTAAGAGATCACTTACCAGGCTTATTAAAAGATGTTGACTTAGCAACAAGAGCAAGAATGTGTCTTCGACAAGATGGTGCTGCACCGCATTATGCACTCATTGTACGTGCCTTTTTAAATGCCAGTTACAGATGGATTGGACGAAGGGGTCTAGTTGAATGGCCTCCTTGCTCACCAGATTTGACGTCGCTTGATTTCTTTTTATGGGGATACTTGAAAAATGTTGTTTTTGCTGAACGACCAACCACAAGAGATGATTTTATGGACCGCATTCCTAGAGCTTGTGCAGCCATTCCTAGAGCTACCCTGCTTAGAACTGTGGATAGTTTTCAAAACAGATTGCAGTTATGCCTCAAAGCCAACCGAGGTAATTTTGAACAATTACTCCGTGGGTAATTCATTTAAATTACAGTGTCAGTGAGAGACGAGGGGACCCACGATAATCAAGCACCCCGACGTGAGAGGCAAGGGGACTCACGATAATCAAGCACCCCGACGTGAGAGGCAAGGGGACTCACGATAATCAAGCATCCCAACATGAAAGGCAAGGGGACTCAGGATAATCAAGCATCCCGACGTGAGAGGCAAGGGGACTTACGATAATCAAGCACCCTAAAAGAAACAGAACTTACTACGTCCACGTCGTTGTTTCCGGGTAACGCTGAAAGTAAGATAAAAGTGCTTTTGACCTTGATATGACCTTGATATGACCTTCAAAAGGTCAGGTCGAAAAACTAAAAAATCCCTATGCTCATGTAAAAAGTGCCATTGTTTAAGAGCCCATTGTCAAGAAACAGGTTCTGCGGTCAAAAATAGGGTTTACTAATCAAAAAATGCGTTATGAGCCTCAAACAACCTTGAAAATTGACCTCAAGGTCAAGCTAGTCAAAGTGATTAACACTTTTACAATTCATTGGCTTTGTTTAAGCATTATGCACATTTGTGTTACCCAGAAAACCACGTCATTTCAGAAAAAGTACACCAGATCATTTTTCAGGCATTTCACCTTCATTTTTTACCTTTCGAAGGTCGCAAAAATCAACAATTTTTTCACAAGACAAGTTTGATGTAAAATTTTCCGCTATTTCGAAATCCGCAGTCAAAAATAGGATGTCCCATTTAAAAAAACCATCGTGACCTTGAAATAACCTTCAAAATTGACCTCGAGGTCAAAACCAATGGTACAATTGAATGACCCCCTCTGTCCTGGTCAACTTTTATCTAAACCATTTTTTTGTAAATACCGTTATTTGGAAGATATTCGGGTCCATAGATTAAAATGACTCACCCTTTATATATATATAATATATATATATATATATATATATATGTATATATATATATATATATATATATATATACAGGGTGATTCAAAATAATTCGCATATTCGTAATCGAATTCTGAGACGATTTTTCCTTTTGCAAAAATTTGTCCGGAGCTTAGTTTTCAAGTTACAATAAGAATTAGTTAGCGTATGACGGGTCAGGTACAAGTGGTAGACAGGGGCGGCGCGACTCACTGTTACACGTGGGTGTTTCCGTGGGGCACCTCCTGCGCTCAAATGACTGACAAAAGTACATGGACAGCACATTCCTATTTAAACTTTCTCTCTCTCTCTCTCTCTCTCTGTCACTTTAATTATGCTACATTTAACTTGTCAAATTTCGATCTGTCATCCGGCCGTTAAATATCGGGATAACCGTGAAATCTTCAAGTAAGTTTACATTATTATAATAAATGTACGCCCGCGAATATTAAAAATTATTGCAAATTAGATTACTTAAATGTGCACTTGCAAGTTAAAAGTAGCACTTTTAAAACGCACAAAAAGGGATAGAAAGAAGTGAGAGAGAGAGACGGGGGGGGGGCTTTGAACAAATTTAAGCACGTTTACTTACGCACACGGCGATCAGCTTATTGTTTCCACGATGCGACAGTTCAATTTAAATTTGTCCTTCATCCAGATCTATCCCTCGAAGTTGTTTCACCACATTTACACTATTTACTCTGCATTTGATTGATAAACGCGGAGCTACGCGACGAACCGATCGATCGACTTTATTAATTACTATTAATCACTACTGTAAACAGTACAATTATTTGATGCGTTAAAATTACTCGAAGAAACACATATTTACGTTACAATCACACAACACGTGTTCACTCGACGATATGAAGCAGTCGACTGAGTGTTATTGGTTATGTCGTTATAAGAGTGTCGAACGATTGGTTAAAGCCATAAGTCAAAACGCGGTAATTCAAAATGAAAATATTGATTAATACCATTTACATCGATACAATTTATTAGAAAAATGTGGCAAATGCATGTGCCAAGCAATTCGATGTTCGTTTATGAATTTGTTGATAAAGGTCTGATGTTGTTCAGAATTGAATAATGCATATATTTCTTTTAATTGATTATTTGCTCCCACAAAATTACTACCGTTATCGGAGTGAATGTGGGCTGGCACTCCTCGTCTCGCAACAAATCGTCGCAATGCTGCAATAAAACCCTCGGAAGACATATCGCTCACGACCTCGAGATGCACCGCTTTGACTGACATACACACGAATACACATACATAAACTTTAATTCGCGTTCGGTTCCTGAACTTCTTTTCTTTAATATAAAAGGGTCCACAAAAATCAATACCGGTGTTAGTGAAAGGTATTGCTTCCCGTACACGTGAAATCGGAAGATTTCCCATTTTATGCTCGATCGCTTGGGCATTGAATCGAAAACAACGCAAACAAGAACGTATAACTTTGCGTACCTGATTTCTACCGTCAAGTACCCAAAATTTCTGACGAACGAGGTGTAATGTTGTTAAAATGCCGGGATGATGATTTTTTTCATGCGTTTCGCGAATGATACTATCGGTCAAACGATGTCGACTTGGAAGTAAAATTTGGTGTTTTTGTGTAAAGGACATATTTGAAGCTTGAAGTCGTCCTCCGACTCTGATTAGACCGGCGTTGTCTAAAAATGGATTCAAATTTGCAATTCTACTTGTATGGCTTAAATTTTTATTTTTTAATTTTGCGATTTCGTCAGCAAACCGGCTAATCTGTAGGCCCCTTAATATTCGAATTTCGGCCTCGTCTAATTCTTTTGCGTGCAGTGGACCGGAATATTCCTTAGTAATCCGAAAACGAAGGCAATACGCTACAATTCTACATAATCTGTAATAGGATGAATATTTATTTAGCAAACTGAAATCGTTTAATTTTGTTGTTAAACAGATGTTCTTTTTTAGTTCCGGTATTTCGATTGTTTGTGTGACTTCGTTTGGCCACTTGATCTCATTCTTGACTAACCACGAAGGCCCGGAAGACCACATTTTATTTTGTATAAACGCGCGCGGCCATTGACCTCTCGAAATCGCGTCCGCGGGGTTGTCTTCGGACCGAACGTGCCGCCATACGTGAGAACCGACGAGTTCCTGTATTTCTGCGACTCGATTTGCCACATACGTTTTGAGTAAGTAAGGCTGTGTTCTTATCCAATGCAACACAATCGTTGAATCGCACCAGCAAATCATTTTGGCAGGGACAATGTTCAATGCTTTACTTACTTCACGATATAATCGCGCTAACAACAATGCGCCGCATAATTCGAGCCGCGGTATCGTAACGGTTTTCACCGGCGCGACCCGAGACTTGGCGCACAATAATCTCGTAACTATATTTTTGTTTTTTCCGCGCGTCCGTACATACAAACACGCCCCGTAACCGACGTTACTCGCGTCGCAAAATCCGTGTATTTGCATTTCCTCATAGTCTTCTCCAAATAATTTGCGTTCGAAAGATACTTTATTGATTAAGTTTAGTTGTTTAGCAAATTCTGCCCAATCGGTATAGATGTTCTGTGGAACGGATTCGTCCCAATGTAATTTACATCGCCATACATCTTGCATAATTTTCTTTGCATATCATATCACGGGGCCTAATAAACCTAATGGATCGTATATTTTCGCGATTTCCGAAAGTATTTTTCGTTTAGTTATTTTTTCTGTAACTTTAATTGAATTTATTGAATAATGTAATTTATCGCCATCTGTACTCCATGCTATTCCCAATGTTTTAAAAAATCGACCTTCATCGAACGTAAACCTTGCGTGTAATGCACTGGTCGCCAAATCATCGATAATACGCTTATCATTCGAAGCCCATTGCCGAATAGAAAACCCGCCTCGAGCAAGCAACGCGATCACTTCGTCTCTAATTATTCGCGCTTCCTCGATGCTGTCGGCTCCGGATAACAAATCATCCACGTATAAATGAGATTTAATCACTCGCGCGGCGATAGGGAATGCGTGCGCTTCATCGTCAGCGAGTTTTTGAAGGACACGAATAGCAAGAAATGGCGAAGACGATACACCAAATGCGAGTTTATTAATTTGATACGTTTCCACGTTATCGTTTTTACGCCAAAGAATTCGTTGATAACGCCGATCATTTTCGTGTAATAATACTTGCAAATACATCTTTTCGATGTCGGCGGTAATGACGTATCTGTATGTACGGAATCGAATTAGGTGCGAAAATAATTTATCTTGAATTGTTGGTCCGACTATTAATACGTCATTTAATGACACGCCGTTCTTTGATTTCGCCGACGCGTCAAACACTACTCGCAATTTAGTAGTGCTGCTAGTTTCTTTAATTACGGCATGGTGAGGCATATAGTATCCGTCATTGCTAAACTCTTTTGTTAACGAGATATGCCCTAACTTCACGTGTTCTTCAATTACTCGCGTATACTCCTCTCGGAATGCCGAGTTCGCGTTGAATTTGCGTTCTAATGCTGTTAAACGATTAAGTGCCAATGTTCGCGATTCACCAATACATTGATTTGTCCTGCGAAATGGTAAACTAACTGTGTACCGTCCTGTATTATCGCGAGAAACAGTCTTTACAAAATGTGCTTCGCATTCGATTTCCTCTTCGGAATTTAATTTATCCTCCGCGATTTCTTCGATTGTCCAAAATTTTGTTAATTGGGCTTCTAAATTTGTTAAGTAACATGCAAATTTCGAAGGAGCTTGCCAAGACGCTCCCCCGGCGACCACCCATCCGAGACGCGTCTTTTGCAAATATAAATCGTCCCCTTCGGGTGATAAATTAATTCGACCAACGGAAAGCATAGACAAAGTTGCGCCCGAACCGATCAACAAATCGACTGTACGTGGTACATGAAAATCAGGATCTGCTAATTTGATATTGGGAGGAATCTTTATCAAATCTCGCGGAAAGACCTCCGAGGGAATTAAGTCCACGATAGCTGGTATCGTTAAGCATGTCAATTTTTTGGAAAAACTGTTTCGCATTGATTGTATAGTCACATGCACAAGGCCCTTTGATTCCGTATTCAGGCTATCTATTGCACCGATGAATAAAGAATGTGCCATCACCGGGATGCCCAAGTATTTAACGAAAGACTCAGATATAAAATTTGCAGTAGCACACGTGTCTAAAAGGGCTCGACATTTAATTAAATTGTTTTCGCGGCCGCAGATATAAACCACAGCACTCGTTAATAATTGCGGTACAATTGCACGAGAAATCGTGGCCAAACTCGTAACTTTATTGTTCGTCGTATCGGTTAGTCAATCGGTCTTGTCATCAGACGTCTCGGTACTAGATGCGATTGTTTTGACTGGCTTTGATAATTTGTCAAGGTGAAGAAGCGAGTTGTGTCGTTTTTGACAGATTGTACAGTTAGAAAATTTGCACGGACTGTCGCGATGAGATCGAAGGCAATTGTAACACAACTTCGCATTCTTCACTGTTTCTATGCGCTTCGGCACAGGCAATTGTTTGAACGCATCGCACATGTATAGCGGGTGTCGTTTAATTTTACATGCCACGCAGTTACGCATCGAGTTGACTACGAACGCTCGATTCGACGGGTGTATTCGCTTTCTTTTTATCGGGGGCTCGGCCGTGCTTTTATCTGATTCGCATAATTTCGTTCTTTCGCGCCTTGATGCACAAACCGCGGTTTTATATATAAATTCGTACAATTGATCCAAAGTCGGGAGTTCGTCTCGGTCTAGCGTCGTCTCCCACTTATTCAATGTACCTTTCGGCAATTTACTCTCAAGCAAGTATACGATCATTTCGGATCCGACCGATACGCCTAACGCGGACAACGAAGCGAGATGTTGTTGCGTTTCATCCGCCAATTTAGATAAGCCGATTGTAGTTTCTTTATCTAATACTGGTAAATTTACAATGAGTGATAAATGCCGTTGAACTAAAATTCGTTTAACTTCGTACGACCGCTCCAATAACTCCCATGCCTTCGCGTAACTTATTCCGTCTATTTCGAGTATTTTTACTTTATTAGCAGCTTCTCCCGTTAATGCTGATCTCAAATAATGTAATTTGTCGATGTCTGTCAAATCTGTTTGACCGCCGATCATGCTACGAAACGCATTTTTAAATGACAGCCAACTTTCAAATTTACCATCGAAAGTGGGCAGAGGCGCCTGAGGCAATTTGATTCGCCGTTTTTTCGTAATAGCTATGGAATCCGCGCTGTCACTTTGAGATTCATGATTCAATGTACCGGCATCCGAAGTATTCGCAACGTTCACGATGTTTCCGATTCTAGCCGCGAGATCATAATACCGATTTTGAATATTTAAATACTCGTCTCGATGAATATCACTCGGATCCAACATCGCGAGCTCGTCATTATACTCTTCAAACGCGTGAAACAAGTCCGTTAAACGGGCGATTCGGAGCTTTAATGCAGCACTGTCAAATGCACCTTTGTCGAGGATACTCGATAGATTTGTAATCTGAGACTTCAGTGAAGTTCGTTTTTGCAAGAGGAATTTAATTCTATCAGGCATCGTTGCGGTCGAAATAAATTGAAATCGAATGACTCACTTTACGTGTAAATACTCAATGCTCTCTGCACCCGGGCCGAACTCCTCCGCTAGTGTGAGCCAGCCAGCCAACGCCGAACTCGTCGTACTCGTATGTCAAAGATTGACTTCTCTGAGGACACTGCAACTCGTCGTATGGATCCACCAATCACTTGGATATCTCGTTTACACTTGGTATCGCAACTCAGAGTCCGCGATACCTCAAAGGAGGCACCAAAAATGTTCAGTGAGAAATACTTAAACTTCACACACTGTATTTCTTTAAATGTTTTATTTATAATTGCACAGTTCAATCAAATTAATTCACATGTGTATTCACCTCGTAATGCGAAGCGATAACGATTGGATGAGCACGCGTGTGTCCAGAAGGACGTATTCACCGCGACAACGCCGAGAGGCAGTAACCCTGAGCCCGTGAGGACACCGCCGTGGAGCCACTGCCTTGAGTCGCGGAATTGTGAATACAAAATTTATGAGCGTGTCTCTTTCTTGATCGCGGAAAATCACTCGCGTGCACGTCTTTATAATAACGCGTTTTTTCAGTCTTGGCAACGTTAAGGGGCAGCCGCCCTGAGTTTACGAGGACGACGCTATGGAGCGATGCGACGCGATTATGCGACTATTCCGCGTTTTAATCAGTGATTGATTTTAACTCGTCTATTCGGTTCTGCGATCGAGGACGTAATGAATCCGAGACGCGGATTCGGGACAAAAAACTGATATTGGATTGCAATTATTTTTAATGAAAAGACGTGCGCTTGGCGACAAGGAATCTCGAGACGCACGTCTGCCTGGTAACAGGCAATCCCGAGGTGCAAATTCCTTGAATTGACCGAGACTCATCTTTTGTTTTAATCGCGTCGCGTTACCCGTCCATCGTCCACTCTCGTAAACACATGTATACACTCGCACACGTGTGTGCGAGTGCGTGCCTTACTTATTATATTTATGTTCGCATGTGTATATGTAGGTGTCGTGCACGACGCGCCTGTGTAATGTACGTTTGTACTTAACAATACATGCTTCGTATTGACGTCATATGGATTGTCGAAAACGTTCAAAAATTCTCGGAGTATTTCGTATTTTTTCACTCAGCAATAATACAATTTCAAAGTACTTCTACACTAGCAACAGAAGTATCATACATGAGAGTCTTAAGATGCCCCCATAAGTAAAAATTCAAAGGGTTTAAATCGGGAAAACGTGCAAGCCAAGCAATGGGTCCTCTTTTACTAATTCATATATTGATTTAATTATTATTCAGGAACTCTCGAACAATGCAGTAGAAATGTGCCTGAGCTCCATCATGCATAAACCAAATTTGATTGCGTATCTGTAGTGGAATGTCTTCTAATAACTTTGGGAATTGCGTTTCCAAAAATTGCGTTGTTATTATTAAGGGTAGGTAAAAAAAAATCGGTACAAAAAGAAAATTTTGGAAGGAAATCATTTCCAATAATTTCTGTAAAGTCAATAAAAAAATGTTTATAACTTGGAAAGGAAGCATTTTCAAATCCATGTTTATATAACTTTTTTTCATTCTTACAATGAGTGGAATATGCTCTTAAAGTTTGGCCAACTATTTCTAAAACACCCTGTATATATATATATATATATATACACACATATATATGTATATGTATATATATATATATATGTATATATATATGTGTATATATATAAATATACATTTATATATATATATATATTTATTTATTTATTTATTTATTTATTTATTTATTTATTTATTTATTATCACGTCGTTTCCGCGCGACTGGGCAAGAACGGCGGGATCAAAGATAGGCGTAGACGCCAATACAAAAATTACCATCTCGTTCAAATGTTGCCCCGCGTAGTTCCGACGGTTGCGCTCGAAATCGCGACTATCACCCCGCAAGAAGTATCTAAGTTGGGCGCCAGACGTGCTCCTCGGCACGTCAATCCACCAATTAGCCAATCGCAGAACAAACGTACGCGAAAAGAGATCGCACGCCAACAACCGTCGAAACACGCGAGAACCGGCTGACTCTACCTAGCCGTAGAGGGGTAGGATAAGGCAAAGGGAAGAGCCTCTTACGTTAACATCGCGAGGACGGCGGACATTCAGACGCGAAATGCTACATTTACTCAGCTTATGACTACGCGCATTTATTACAGTCGGACGATCACAACACCGACACCGCGGCTCGTCCGCCCCCGAAACGTCGCCTCACCGGATGTCAGAGGAACACCAACCACGCAGGACGTTTCCACCACACGGCGTACGCGGGAAGTCGTGATTTCTCTCTCTCTAGCTTACGCCACACTGGCGACAGCGGGAACGAGGAATACGCGCGCAGTGCGGGGCTCCGTACGGTATCCCGCATTTCCTTCGGCGACGGGAAATCTACACGATCTCCAGGAGGTCGCCGGACAACCAGCGATTCGCGAAATCTCTCCTTCAGCTCGTTATGAGATCCGCGGAAAACCCCTCACACTTGTTGTCGATTCGCTTCCTTCTACGGTGGTGCAACAGCCAACCCACCCGGCAGCTGGGACACTCCTTCACGGTGAAGTTCGGGCGACCACATCGATAGCAAAATAGGCGACGGGTTCGGTCGCAGTCGGAGGCAAAATGGTCGAGCTGTCCGCAATTCCAACATCGCTCCCGCGTGGTATCCCACCACTGGTCTCGCGGAGTGATCATGCGGGGCAGCTCTTCGGCCCGTGGTTCTGGTTTCCCCCCACCGATCCCTCCGCGCCTGATGACCGGCCTCGGGGCTCGCCCTGCGTCTGGGTCTCTTCCTCCTCTTCGTCGGCCACCAGCTCCACCCACCCCCGTGGGCTCAAGCGGCCAGCGTTCGGCTGGCTTGGAGCGGGTTCGGCCGGTCAAACCCCGCTGACCACGGCTCGGTTTGCGTCGCCCAATCTCCAGTCCCTGGCAACAGAGGATCATCTCTTTCCCGTCTCCAGTTCCGGCCAAAAGGAGGGGTATCTATTCTGCAACTCGCAAAAGAGGGGCCGCCATCGCCGCTGGAAATTCTCCATCTCTTCGGGTACGCCTTCTCGTCTGCTCACTCCCGTCTCCTCCGGTCTCTTCCGGTCTCCTCCGCGACGCCCTACACATCCAACGGCTCGTGGTAAGTTTTCAGGTCCTTAACATGAACCTTCCCCACGGTACCCCCCGTCAGTTCGTACACTACGGGCGACAACACTCGCCTCACTACAAACGGACCATGGAACTTCTTCGCTGGAACTTCTTCGCGAGTTTCGCGGAGAAATGCTGTGCGCCCGAAGACAACACGTGATAGCGTTTGAGCACCTGCTCGCCAACCTCGAACCGTTTATCGCGGTGGTGTCGGTCATAATACTTGGCCTGCCTCTCCTGAGCTGCCTCTAAATTCTCGACGACTCACCTGCGCAACGCACCCATTTTACTCATTCGTTCGCGCCATTCCTCCGGATCCGCGGCCTCGACCTCGACTTCCCTCGCGTCCGCGTCGCGTTTCATACCGACTGGCAAGGGTTCCCTCCCGAAGTTTAAGAACGCCGGGGTCGCCTGCAACGAGGTGTGGTGGGCCGAATTGTAAGCGAACCGGAACTCGTTGAGTCGGCGATCCCATTCCCGATGATCTTGTTCGATGAAAGACGTAATCATCGTCTTCAGTACCCGATTGACTCTTTCCACTGGGTTCGCCTGAAGGTGGTACGGCGGCACGGTGATATGGTATATTCCGTATGACTCCGTTAACTTGCGTAAGGCCTGATTAATGAATTCCGTTCCATTGTCCGTCAGGAGAACTTGTGGCACGCCCCAGCGAAAAACGACTAACTCCTCGATAGCTTCTTGGATGTTCTTTCCCGTCGCCTTTCGCAGCGGTCGACACTCGATCCATTTTGTAAACAGGTCCTGGAGGACCAGAAGGTACACGTGGCCGTTTCTACTCGCTGGGAGCGGTCCCATAATATCGGAGGTGACAATGGTCCACGGCGCGTCCGGTACGCGTTGACCCATTAAACCGGCCGGCACATCCTGCTCTACTTTAATACGCTGGCGCACATCGCAACGCCTCACATACCTCGCGATATCTTGAAACATACGCGGCCAGTGGTACCGGAGCGCGATTCGGCGGTACGTCTTTTCCGTGCCTAAGTGTCCTGCCTGTAGGGTATCGTGGTTTTCGCGCATTACAGCGCGCCGCGATTCCTGCGGCACCACGAGCTTCCACTGGTTCCTATCCTCGACAATTTCGGTCGTCGCGTTCGGTTTGCGGTGGTAGAGCTCGCTCTCCACGATTTGCCACCGGAGGTACCGTCGGGGGTCCCGTGTTACGTCCGCGACGCGCGTGTTATACCAATTGTCCGCCGTTACTACCGCGGCATAGAATTCTTCTTCTTCTGTTTCGTACATTTGCGAGAGCGCGTCGGGCACGTGGTGCAGCTCCTCCTTCCGGTGTTCGATCTCATAGTCGTATTTGAGGAGTTCTAACGCCCAACGCGCCAAACGGCCGGTCGAATTGCGCAGATTATGCAACCATCGGAGGCTGCTATGATCCGTTATGACCGTGAATTCATACCCCTCGAGGTATGGGCGGAACTTCTTTATCGCCCATACGATCGCGAGATATTCCGCTCGGTCGTCGAGTATTTCTTTTCCGCGTCGGTCAACGCTCGGCTTGCGAATGCGATCACGTGTTCGGCGTCGCCGATCCTCTGGGCTAACACTGCGCCAAGGCCAACCGAGCTCGCGTCTGTTTGAAGAATAAACGGCACTTCAAAATCTGGGTACAACAACGTCGGTGGGGTCGTGAGGCAGAATTTCACCGACTCAAAAACCTGTCCCCTTACGCCCAGGAGCGCCCTTTCTTCAACAGACTCATCAGGGATTCCAAACGCGACGCGCACTGCGGTATGAAGCGCCTATACCACGACGCCATGCCAATAAAACGTCTTAACTGTCGTATGTTCCGTGGCGCCGGATAGTCCAGAATTGCGGCCGTTTTCTCTGGGTCGACCGTAAGACCCTCCCTTTGCACCAGAAATCTGAGGTATTTAACTTGCGGGCGACAAAATTTACTTTTTTCGACGTTGATGGTAAGACCTGCTTCCCGAATACGATTGAAAACTCTCTCTAGCCACACGAAGTGGTCTTCGAACGTCCGCGTCACGACAATGATATTCGTCTAAGTACGCGAACGCGTGTGGTTCCATATCGGGTCCGATTAAACGATCCAATAACCGCTGAAACGTCGCGGGTGCCCCTGTCAAGCCGTAAGGCATCCGCTTAAACTGGAACAAACCCTTGCCCGGCACCGTAAAAGCGGTGTACTCCTTATTCGACTCGTCTAGCGGAATTTGGTGGTAGGCTTGCTCCAAATCGATGGATGAGATGCACCCTGCCGATTGCAACTTATCTAAGATCGAGTTCATGTATGGGAGCGGATATGCATCCTTTTTTGATACCGCATTTAGTTTTCGGAAGTCGAGGCAGAATCTATATTTTCCGTTTGTCTTCTTAATCATTACGATCGGCATTGACCACTCGCTCTTCGATGGCTCTATCACGTCCGCCTCCAACATCCGATCTACCTCCGCGTATATTGCCTCCTGAATTTTTGGCGACACCGGGTAGTACCTTTGCTTTATCGGCGCATGCCCCGCGACATCGATACGGTGTTTGGTTAGTGTGGTGACCCCCGTTTTTACGGAGCCACTCAGTATTTCTGACGCTAAAAAGAGGTTCAATTTCTCGCGTTCCGCCTCCGATAGCTCGCAAAGTCCGGATTGCGGCGGTGTCTCTTTCCCCGCCGTCGCTCCCCCTTCTTTTGACGGGCTTTTCACGACCGCAGTGGCGTGGGGTTTTTCTGGCCGTGGCGAAAGCCTGCGCTTCGACTCGCCGGCTTCCCCGGTCGCGGCTTCTTCCGCCGGTTGTTTCCTTGCGAGCGCCGCAGTTAACAAGCCCGTGGTCTCCCTCTCCAACGGGTATTGCCGCGATACATCGTCCGCAAAACCCCACGAATTGTGTGCGAAATTTACGGTTATTCCGAAGACTAGTAGGAAATCCATTCCTAATATGCACGATAACGCCAAGGTCAGCAGCGCGTAAGCCCGCAAAGTACGTTCGCGTCGCTCTATCTCTATTGGGATCTCCACCTCTCCCTTCACTTGCGTCGTCTGACTGGTGGCCGTCGTCACGCGGCGGTCGCGGGCCAGCCGAAATCGCAAACCCACTTTCCTGACCAAATTGATGGCCGCGGGACCAAGGAACGTGCGGCTTGATCCCGAGTCTAACAACGCACGGATTTCTTTTCCCAAAACTCTCACGCGAACAAAGGAGAGGCTTGAGTCCACCACGCCGAACGAATTGCACACGAAGTCGGCCTGCGGCAACACTATTACGCTGTCGGGGGGTGGGGAGGTAGGAGTCGCGTTGCCCCCCGCTCTCGACTCCTTCACGCGTTTCCCGAACAGCCCGTGCAAGTGCGCAAGGTGACGTCGGACTTTTCACAGCGATAACAATGCACTTTTAGAGCGGCCTGACAATCCCGCGCAAAATGTCCGGTTTGGTCGCAGTTCCAACACTTCTCCGCGACCGCGCGCGGTGCTTTTGCAGTCGCGCCAGTGGTGGACGTGCTGGGCATGGCCATCGGGGTCACGTTGGCGCTCGCTTTCTCGCGCGGCTTGGTCCTCTTCCCCTTCTTTACGGACGCGCTCGCACCTACCTTCTTGGAAGCCGAAATGTCTAACGTGGCCAAAGTCTCGTTCAATTTCGCGCTACGATTGCTCTCCTTGATCGGGCGGTACGCCAAATCCGGGAATAATGATCGGTCGGGCGGCGGAGGCGCACGATAGCTAAGCGCGGCGCGACAGCAGCTCCCGGGCGCGCCGCCAATAATTCCAGTGACTCGAGATCGATGATGGCCTCACGCGACACCATTGTCTGCAATTTCGGGAGCATATTGCGGTACGCGTAGCCGATCTTTTCCTCCTCGCTCCACGGCGGCGACAAACGCTCGAAAAGCGCGTTCATGCACGTGAGATAGTCAACCACCGATTCCCGCTCCCCCTGCGTGCGGCGCATGATTTCATCCCGCAGTGCGAACTAAAAGTCGGGGTCGCCGAATCGTACGCGCCACGCGTTCTTGAACACGGCCCACGTGGTCAACCGCGCGCACCTCCCGCAAAACCAATGGAGTGCGATGCCGGACAAAAAGAACGGCAAACAGCGAAGCACGTCCTCATCCGCGACGTAGATCAACTCGCGGCCCTCCTCGATTCGCATCAGAAATGTCTCGACATCTTCGTCGCGCGCGCCCGAGAATTTTAAGTTCTAGCGGCGCATGACATTGTAGGCCGCGGCCGCCGATCCGTCCCCCGGACCAGGCGGCCAGCTGCCGCCATCCCTGCGCGGCGTACGGCTGCCATTACTCCGCGACGCGCCCTCGCCATTGCGTGCGCGAATCTCCCTTTTGGCTTCGAACGGGCTATCCGGCCTCCCCACGTCCCCCTCAGGGATATTAAGATTTCCCGCCTCCGGCATTGTGCGAATTCCGCCCCTGTCCACCGACGCAAAGCTCAAGCGGACGGTCCGCGCGTGCCGCAACAACTGGAGGGTGAGCGCAGAGTCGGATTCCTCGGTTGAGAGCCCCTATTGCTCTAATTCGGCGATCACCTGCCGGCGATCCGATAGCGCGGCCCACTGGTCGTCGGTGTCCCCGGGCAGACTCATAAAATCGGACGGTCCTTCGCGCACGGAATGCCGGCGAACCCCCGCGCGCACGGAATGCCGGCGAACGCGAAGAGACCTCAAAAGAACTCGCCGGTTGGCACGCGGAAGCTATGACGAACTTACGCGCGCTCGTTCAATTCCAACTCCGAAAATCGCAAAGATTATGCCCACCAGAAATGTGTTGACAACGCTTGGCCTTCGCCGGACGCGCACTTCCCCCCAAATTCCGTAGCGTGTTTATACGGCGACCACGTATTATGCTCGGCAACACCGTTTGACTTTGCGGCACAAATTCAACAATTTCCCGGCTCGCAAAGCTCGCGAACTCGCACTCCTCGATAACGACACTCCGCGAATAATTAACACTTGCGATAGCTTTTCTGGCTGGAAGGCGAAATTATCAAGGGAACTCGGTCCGACACGTCACACCAGAAAATAAGAAATGGAACATCAAATAAAAATCAGACGTGCAGCAATAACGTTAAATCTACGCTACAAAAAAAAGAAAAAGAAAATTATGCTAACGCTAGACACCAGACATAAAGTGCTACATGCTCAACTTACATGCACGGTAACATCTCGCCAACCCGATAACCGTCCTGGCAAACTGACTCTAAAACCCGCGCAAAAGAAAAAAAATTGGTTTTCTTCGACGCAGGTCACCAACGAGAATAAACGAAATCGGTTTCTCCGGCTATTTTCCTCCACAGGCCCCACGTTGGGCGCCAAAATTTTGTCACGTTGTTTCCGCGCGACTGGGCGAGAAAGGCGCGATCAAAGATGGGCGTGGACGACAATACAAAAGTTACCAGGTCGCTCAAATGTTGCCCCGCGTAGTTCCGACGGCTGCGCTCGAAATCGCGACTATCACTCCGCAAGAAATATCTAAGTTGGGCGCCAGACGTGCTCCTCGGCACGTCAATCCACCAATTAACCAAGCGCAAAACAAACGCACGCGAAAAGAGATCGCACGCCAACAACCGTCGAAACACGAGAGAACCGGCTGACTCTACCTTTAACGGTAGAGGAGCAGGATAAGGCGAAGGGAAGAGCCTTTTACGCTAACATGGCGAGGACGGCGGACATTCAGGTGAGAAATGCTACATTTACTCAACTAATAACTACGCGCATTTATTACGGTCGGACGATCACCGTCACGGCAGCTCGTCCGCGCCCGAAACGTCGCCTCACCGGATGTGAGAGAAACGCCAAAAACGTAGCACGTCTCCACCGGCGTACGCGGGGAGTCATGAGTTTTCTCTTTCTAACTTACGCCCTACGGGCGACAGCGGGAACGAGGGATACGCGCGCGGTGCGGGGCTTCGTACGGGATCCCGCACTTCCTTCGGCGACGGGGAACCTACACGCTCTCCAAGAGATCGCCGGACAACACGCGATTCACGAAATCTCCCCTTCAGCTCGCCACGAGGTCCACGGAGAACCCCTCACACTTGCTGTCGATTCGCTTCCTCCTACACTAACACAAAATAGCGTCTCGCGTCCACGAACTCTAATCACGTACGACAGCAGAGTGTAAGCGCGGTTCCCGCCTCGCTCGCACGCGGCTTTACACCGTTGAGGTTAGCGCAACCTCGACACGCGGGGCACGCTCACCGGCGCAGCGACTCTTCCTCGGCGTCGCAGCCTCCTTCCGCCTGGTCGCGGCCGTCTCGGTCCCTCGCCCTCCCTCACTCATACGGCCTCGTCTCTCGTCCTAGACAACGACGGTCTCGCTTTCCGGGGATCGCACCTCGCAGGCCCTGTTTCTTGACCGCAACCGTACGCCAAATGACGAGGATCGCGATCGATGGCGGATCGATGCTACGCATCCTTCTTCCTCGCCGGGGTTACGCGCGACACTCGCGCGTGACATCCGTGATTGGCGACAGCCAATCCATGCGTCTTCGCGGTTGGTGCGGGACCAACCTCGTCTACGGGCGCGGCGCGGAAGGGTGCCTTTGGGACCCTGGCGCTACCTGGCGCGACGGCGAACTCCTACGCCCGCGCTTCTCTTGCTGCGCTGCGGTCGCCGCTTGTCCTTGTCTGACGCAGTACCTTCCATCCGCGACTGTGCTCTAGGCCGGGTCCCCGCTCCTCCGCGCCCGTTCCCAGACTCCCAACCCTTCTCTCCGGCGGTCTCGATCCTCGCCCGTTCTCCACATCTTCCAGTTCCCGTGCTCGAGGGAGCTGCGACACCCTGGACCGTGTTACTTCCCTGCTAGTCTCTTCTCATTGCGACATGGCCGTCGCTTGTTCGTTGCCTCCTGCTGGCTCTCCAGTCGGCCGCGAACGTGCCCACGAGTTTTAACATGAAAATAAGGGCGTGATTAGTACGTAGCTCAAGGACGCGGAGTTAACCCTCCTTTGGAGATCGCAGCAACAGAGGTGCGATTCCCGGTTCGGCACGAGCGCGAACCCGCGCTCTGTGACGGCGGCGGGACGCTGCTCCACTGCAGCGGACTGCAGCGTCACAATATATATATATATTGTTATGCTCGACAAGACGAGCACGCAAAAACACTCACACAAACACACAGCACGAAATAATTGAACACTCTCTTTTATAAAAGAACACTGACTTTAATTAATTGGCTATATACAATTAATTAATAGCGGAATTATTTTAAATGTCGCTTGACAGCTCCGCGTCCCGAAAAACCACAGAACAAAAGCCGGCCGCGCTTCCTTTTTGTCCGATCGATAGATCTTCCTTCGGCCAGCTTCTCAAGCTCGGCCGAACGGGCACAACACTGCCCCTCTTCTTCAAGGTTGTCGTCCCGACAACCAAGCTGGAAGGCTTGTTCTCCAGAAAACATAAATCTGCGAAACTTCTTCTTCAAAACGAAACCTTCTTGCTTCAATCTCCGCTCGTATAAAACTCTTCATCTTAAATTTTGAGCGCTTCCTTCTTGATTCTTCGGACAAGGGGGGAAAAATTAACTTTCAGGGACCCAACGCCCTAAAGGCTCCCCGCCTCGGCATTTGCCTCCAAGCCCACGGGAAAACCCTGAATCAAAAACTGGGGCGAGGCGGTCTTCTTAAAAAAAGAATTTCGCAGACTTCCCTCTACGCGTCGAAACGGTTCCACCTTGCAAGCCTCCAAACTGAAATAAAATAAAATCCAACGAGTACTCAATTCACAAAACATTAATCTGCCTCCCTCTCTCTCTTCCTCTTTCACACCCCCCCGATTTTGGAAGAAAAACGATCTTCAGAATCCCTTTCCCTCAAGGCGAGGATTTCTAGAGAAGCACGACGACTTCCTGCTATACCCTGGGCCTTCGCCACAGATTACCGAGCGTCGCTCGCGTTAACCTCACACCAACACCTTTTTGGAAGAAAAAGAAAACCTTAGATTCTCTTCTGTTTCATCGCAGCTTTTGCCACGGGTAACCGAGCGTCGTCCTCCGCGATTCAGACCAAAATGACGACCCACTGCTCTACCCTGGGCTCTTACCACAGGTTACTGAGCGTCGTCCACGTCTGCAATCGCCATCTACTCGACGATCTTCTGCTCTACCTTGGGCTCCTGCCACAGGTTACCGAGCGTCGTCCACTTCTGAAATCAAAACTCACTTGACGACCTTCTGCTCTACCCTGGGCTCCTGCCACAGGTTACCGAGCGTCGTCCACTTCTGAAATCAGAATTCACTCGACGACCTCCTGCTCTCTCCCGGGCCTCTGCTACGGGAAGTTAAACACTGCTAACCAAACCTAAACACCGTTCGCTGCAAATTCATTCCCTTAAATTTAACCAAGAAATTCTAAAAAGAATCGAAGTTCATTCTCAGTTTCCGAAGAAAGAACGATTCCCCGAACCCGTCCTCCAAGGTGTGGACTTTCAGAGAAGCACGACGACTTTCTGTTCTACCCCGGACTCCTGCCACGGGTTACCAAGCGCCGCCCGTGTCATTCCCAATCCAATGCCCTCCAGGAAGAAAAAGGAACGATAGAACGTCTCCCTCCGCCCCGAGACGAAATTTCAATTTCGAATAGAAGAAATCCTAAATCTAAAATCGTAATTCTTTCTCTCACTCTCTCTCTCTCTCTCTAGAGAATTTTAAGAGCAAACGACACGCCATGCGTCAATTAAAACAATAAAAATCAATAGACGTAAATACAAGCGTAAAATGCGTTTGACAAGAATATTTTCTTCCTCAACCAAAGGCATGCCAAAACAACGCAAACGCAACGCGTCCCCCTATTCATCTAACACGAAACTCCTTGCGCAGAGGCAACGCGGATACAACACACCTCCAATATTCGAAGCAAAATCCCCCGCACGTAAACAAATATTTTTAGAAGGACTTAGCTGTGCCTCCCGAAGACGTAGTAGCTCTCCATCGCGTTGACGAAATAACGTCGCTAACTTTTCCCAACGTTGTAGACAAATGGATCGCTCCTCACACTGCCGCTGCCTTTGTCTCTTAGCACGAAGCTGACGCAACTCCACGGCGACCGCCCGAAGAGAATTTGCTTCGATGGAGAGTCAAGGTTTTGCAGGTGTTCGGGGACGCATTCCCTTACCAAGAGGATGTTTCTCCGCTCTCGCAGGAGACGCTGCCGTAATATCTTCCGAGATGTCCATTACGTGGTTCGAAATCGGACGAGCCCCCAAAATGTTATGCTCGACAAGACGAGCACGCAAAAACACTCACACAAACACACAGCACGAAATAATTGAACACTCTCTTTTATAAAAGAACACTGACTTTAATTAATTGGCTATATACAATTAATTGATAGCGGAATTATTTTAAATGTCGCTTGACAGCTCCGCGTCCCGAAAAACCACAGAACAAAAGCCGACCGCGCTTCCTTTTTGTCCGATCGATAGATCTTCCTTCGGCCACCTTCTTAAGCTCAGCCGAACGGGCACAACAATATATATAAACTTGGAAAGAATAATTTGTTACGCGTATCGCAACGCGGATCGACAAATCGCGATCGAAATTCGTGTCTAAAGCTGTAGAGGAAAGGAGACAGATGAGCTCCCCACTCTTCGCTACTCGACGAGAGCGCTATCGTTACGACGAGCGAGCGAGCGTTTCTTTTTCATTTCTGCTCTGCTTCAAACCACGCGGGTGCACGCGGGATTCGTGAGGCCGAGTCCCAATTCCCGGTTTACTGTCAGTACTGAATACACCTATATAGTTTACTATAAATACTTTAGTATACTATAGATCCTCGGTACTGATAGTATATATCGGTGAAACAGATAAGTGATCTAATAAGTGATCGAACTGGCGGCCACGTGTATAATAAGGAGTCTAATGGAAAGCCGCGCGGAAGAACAGGAGAGGAAGCGTGTGGAAGAACAAGAGAGAAAGCGTGCGGAAGAACAGGAGAAGACATGCCAAAACGTAAGCATTAATTATTTGTTTAATTAAATATGTGCGTGTGTATATGTGGGTGTATGCGCGTAGTGTGTGTATGTATGCGTGTGTATGTGCGTGGTGTGTGTATGTATGTGTGTGTGGGTTCCACACTCCATGTGTGAGAACACACACATACACGGCATGCGATAGGATCCGCAATGTAGGATACCTGATTCAGGTGTATGCGTAGAAACACACACACCAATAAAATATGATAACAAAATCCACGTGCGTGCGTGCATGTATATGTGTTTCTACATAAGTATACCTTGTGTAGAAACACACACATACACGCACGCACGCACGCACGCATGCACGCCGATTTTGTTATCATTTCACACTGGGGTGTGCGTGCGTGTGTGTGTGTGTGTGTGTGTGTGTGTGTGTGTGTGTTTCTATACAAAGCATACATCTAAATCTGGATTTCAAATTGCGGAATCTGTCGAATGCCACACGCAATTTAGCGAGGCTAGCGACAGTGACTACGTTCCGTTTCACGCATAATACGCATGGTACATTATTTTATCTTTGTAATTCTTCAAATGTTAAACAAGGACGAAATGATATATCATGCGTATCATGCGTGAAACGTAGCCAGTGTTGCGCGCGCCGCGGCTACTTGCTCAGGCATTGGTCGCTTGAGATACGAAATGAAATCATTGGCTGTAAGAGATCGTGACATTAAACTAATATTCTCTCCCTATAAATTCCTTGTACATACTTGTGTACGGCATGTGACAAGATCCGCAATCTAGGATAACTGATTCAGATGTATGCACAAGCATGTGTAAGAAATTTATAGGAAGAGAATATTAGTTATGTCACGCTGTGGCGCGATCTCTTACAGCCAATGATTTCATTTCATATTTCAAGCGGCCAATGTCTGGGCAAGTAGCCGCAGCGCACGCAACACTAGCCTCGCTGATTTATCTAACTCTATCAGATATCTTACACATGCATGCCGTGTACGTGTGTGCTCGCATTCTTCACTTCAGCACATGTACGGCAAACATACTTGCGTGTGATATTTGATCCGCAATTTGAGATCCTTGATTTCAATTCATAGGTGTCTTTAAAATTCGGTTTTCTTTTTCCAGGTAGCAAAGGAGGCTTGCCGAAAGCTTCGGCAACAGAGGAAAAGAGAAAGCAGAAAGAAGAGGAGGAGAAGAGATCGAAAAAGAATGAAAAAGTAGAGAAAAAACTGAAAGAGAAAGAAGAGCAGCAAAAAAGACTGAAAGAAAAAGAAGAACAGGAGAAAAGACTGAAGGAGCAACAAGAGCAGGAGAAAACTCAGAAAGACAAAGAAGAGCAGGAGACAAGATTGAAAGAGGAAGAACAAAGGAAAGAAGAAATTTAAAAAATGGCAAAGGTATTTATGTATTTTTTAAACAAAACCAATTTTTTAAATTAATTTTTGTGCTAGCACAAGGAACAAAAATTTATTATGTTACATTCATTTAGAATGACAAAATGAACGATTAAGAAATTATTAATTTTTTTTAAACATTTTTAATAACAAATAAATTTTGATTGTTTCAGAAAATGGAAAGAATGCAGAGGAACATTCAAAGAATCAATAAAAAGAACAACCGGAGATTCGTTCGTGGCGGGTACGGGCCAAGATTTCCCAGTTTGCTAGCGTACCCGCCACTGGCGTCATCTGCAGCGTACCCGCCACAGCCGTTGCCAGCAGCGTACCCGCCAGTTACGTACCCGCCACCGCCGCCGCCAGTTACGTACCCGCCACCGCCGCCGCCAGCAGCGTACCCGCCACCGCCACCGCCAGCAGCGTACCCACCTCCGTTAGCGCCAGTGGGAGCGTACCCGCCAATGTACCAGTCAACGTCAGCCGGAGCGTACGCGCAAAGACATCCGCAACCACCGGCACGGCGTATACGTATGGGTCATATTATTATTAAAAATAATGGTATAACACATACCAAAGTAACCTTTCTTGTAACCTTTAATTTAACAACTTAAAAACTTTAATTTTATATTACTGTAATTTTTGTCTATGCACCATATTCAATTTGTAATTTCTTGTTCAGTTGGTTGAGATTAGAGAGTAATGTGCACAGCCGGATTCGCACAAGGTGCGCACACATTTATCATTTGTGCTGATTTATCAGCAAAATGATTGTGCAAAATGTAAGAGTATGTAAAATGTAATTTGTACTCATTTATTAATATAAATCAATTTGGACTGATTTATTAATATAAATTGATACAAATTGATTTGTAAAGATTCATAGTTGAAGAGATACCATAATCTCTCGTGCCAAGTACATTGAGCAACGCTACGCGATCCGCAACTCTTCAAACGGTATAATTTAAACGGCGAATAATTTTTGTAATTTTATGAAGTGTTCATAGTTCGATACTTATTTTACGTTTTCTTCATTTTTTTACTTTTTTTGTTTAGTGAAAGTATCTGTTCTGAAAAGTGGATGTAATGAGATGACAGGTTTTGCCTCTAGAACGAAAAAATTGTAACCGTACGTTTAAAGAAAAATAAAGAGAAAAGCTAGATGAGAAATTAACATTTTATACTTTTTCTGTATAATAGCTACATTATACACATGTAAATGCGAGCAAAGTTTAATTGTATCTTCATGTAATTACTCATTGTCTTATATTTTTCTCGCTGTAAAAATAACGGGTTTACGAAGTGTGGTGCGGAATCGCGTACAGCTATCCGAGCTTCATCAAATGTAAAAATTCATTTATTTTGAAATAAAGAAGATTCATGAGAAAAGCCACACGAATGAGATCATAAATTGGTTCAATAAAATAATCTACTTTAAAAAAATCCATCCTTTATTTCTCTTTGCATTGTTGCTAAAATGAAAAAATTTTGTAACACAGCTCATAATATTTGAACGTCTTTTGTGATTATTGTAATGGTTATACAAAATTATAATCTAATTAGTTTTAACAAACTTTTTTTTCGTATTTATTTAAATTAAAATTATTAAAAATTGAATTATTCTGTTCTTTTTCTAGTCATTTATAATTGATTGGAAATTTATTACGTCAATCGTTTGACGGTATTAGAAAGAATTAGGGCAATCGCAAAATGCGATTCTATCGATGTTTCTCCATCATCCTTTATATGTGCCATGGGCTGCGTTTCGAAATTCACTATTAGTACTAACAATCTTTATTATACTACACGTCTAGAGTATACGGAACTACAGATTTTTAGTACTAGCAGTGTATATTAGAATTTAGGCCAGCCGAAGCAGATAACCCGCTCGCCGTGTTGAATTTTTTTAATAGGAAACCTAACCTAATAATTGCTTAGCTTATATTCAAACCAATCGTTCGATAAACAGATCGATTGCTTTGTCTGACTTGAACACTGCCATCTCTCAAAATACGGGGCAACTAATTGTCTGCTTTCTTCTGCTGCGATCAGCTGTGATATATCGAGATCAGACGTACGTGTGCTCACAAATTTTCTGTCAAAAAAATCTTTTGACAGAATATTAGACTTCTAAGCCAAATTTCGAAAATTCTACGTTCTGGTGTCTAATCTGCACCTCACTGCACACTCATTTTGTAGGAAAAGACCGTCAAATATTTGTACGAAGCGAATATTGCCACCCGTTGACAGCTCTGGATGCCATGCTAGAGTATGATTAGATAAAAAAAATATAAATTTAACGTTTTTAGCATAAAGTAGCGTGCTGTGAGGTATATTAAAATTTATACTTTAATTGTGGAGAAGGATTTTGAAATCTAATAATTGCAATTAAAGAAAAGTTTGACAGAAAATTAATCGTTTTCTGTCGGTAAAAAAAGGACCATGTTTAGTATCTCCTTAACGATTTCGCCGGGCTTCAAGAGTTCATAATACACAATATCGCTCTGGTCCCACCAGACACAGAGCATGGTCTTCTTGCCAAAGCGATTTGGCCTTGGTGTTGATGGACCGGCTTCGCCAGGTGAAAGCCACGATTTTTTCCGCTTCGGGTTTTCAAAATAAATCCATTTTTCGTCACCCGTCACAATTCGATACAAAAATGATTTCCTTTCGTGGCGTTGAAGCAGCATTTCACAAGTGACTTTGCGATTTTTCATTTGACGTTCATTCAAATTGTGTGGGACCCATTTACCGAGTTTATTGATCTTTCCCATTGCTCGTAAACGTCTGCTAATTGTTTCTTGTGATACATGTAATGCTTCTGTTAATTGTCGTTGAGTTTGAGTTGGGTCATCATCCAATAATTCCTGCAATTGCTCGTCTTCGCATTTTTGTGGTTTACCAGAGCGCTCATTGTCTTTCACATTGAAATCACCACTTTTAAATTGTCGAAACCATGTCTCACATGTTCTAATCGATGGAGCGTGTTTACCATATGTTTCTACCAGCAAACGATGACTTTCAACATCCTTTTTCTTTTGATTAAATAAAAAAAGCAATGCATACCGCAAATGTTGTTTTTCAGGCACAAAACTCGACATGATCGCTGAACAATATAACAAAGACGCTAGTTTTTGGCGGACTCAACTTGTGTGTGTTTGTAGTTCTATGTCAGACGAACAAAATGACGTATGTGTCAAATTAATACGCTGCGTACTTTTCGCTGACACCATCTCTTAGTGAAACCGGAAAAAACTTATGCATACACCTAGTATTATATTATATCAAGTAAAATTTTTCTCGGAGATGTTTTGGAATATAGCCAAAAATATTTATATACCTTGAATTTCTTTGTTATCAAAATTAGATGAGTAAATTGCAGGTGCAGTTTTCATTAAATTTGGTGCTATTGCTAATATGTCCGGATCAACTTCCACTGCTGGAATGACTGGTCCTCCACCTGTTGCCATCAATGCTTGTTTCTCCTTCGTCAAAGCATCTCTTTGATTCTGTTTCAGATTGATCCATAACTTTTTCAGTTGCTGAACATTGCTGTGTAACATTTATTATAGAACAAATTTAAAAATAATTTAATTTACAGGAAAGGTGTCAAAAAAGTAATACATTTAAAGATGAGAGAGGGGAGAGACCTTGGCGCTGAAATAATGTTTTCTCGTGTAGCTTTACATACAATTTTTAATTCTTTCGATATTTGTGCCGTTATTTCGTTTTGAAACACAATTCTTTAATTGAATCAGAAAAGTAATATCACATTAACAAATTAATTTAATATTACTAATGTTAACAGTAATATATGTATAATCATCGCATGAGAAAACACTATTTCAGTATTAAGATCTTGTTATGACTGTATAAGCCTCTCTTTATTCGTATTGTAACAACCCGTTTTTCTTGGATAGATATCGCGCACGGACGTAGCTCGTCGGGAATTTCAGGGCACGATCCGGGTTAAGAGAGAATTAGACTCGTGTGTTTGAACGTGTAAAATATGTACAAGTTTTATTGAGTGAAGGGACGAATACAATTGTCTTAAAGCTAGTATTTACAGAGGGTGCGTCACCGCCGATACGTCGTCGGCCGTATCGCGCGCGGGGTGACGGCTATCTTGATCGCGGCGATCGGGAATACCGTCGGGCAACGGTTTCGGCGCGGGGAACGTCGTCGGCGCGGTTGCCGCTTATTCACACGGCAGGTGCGTTGTTTACGCGGTCGGCGTTCTTTTCGGCGCGCCGGCGGCCTCGTGTTTTTCGGCCTTGCGAGGTCGCGTGCTCGGCTTTTCGCGGTCGTCAGCACGATAGCGGGGCGCGGGGCGGCGCTCGGCCGAGCGTCCCTTTAAATCCGCAGCTGTTATGTTGCGATCTCAATCGCAGGCAAGATGCGACGGCTACGTCGAGTACGCTCGACGGAGGCAAAGACGCTTTACCCCGTTTTTCTGTAGCCGCCGCGGTAGGATCGGATCGGTGTCGAGGAAAGCCGGTCGGGCAAGTACGCTTGCCTGAGCCCAAGACGCTTGAGCCCAGCTTCGGCGAGGAGAGATGGGTACGAGAGTGGTAGCCGTCGAGAACGCTCGACAGAGGCCAAGACACTTGACCCCAGGATTACCTCGGGAGACTTCTTCGGAGACTAGTCGGCGGAGTAGCGGTCCGAGCAGTCGGCGGAGAAGAAGCGCAGCATCTCGCTGCTCCGGCGCTTTTGTACCCACATCTCGAGACGTCGGGAACGTTCGGTGGCGGTTCGGTTCGTGTCGGAGCCAGCGTCCCCGCCGCTCGAGATCGGTTGCGTGGTGGGCGGACGGAGGCGAGTGAGCACGTCGCTAGCGCGTGCCGGTTTGGGGCCGGTGCGGTGCGCGGCGCGGTCACCGCGACGCGCGGATGCCTCGCTGCTCGCATTGGCGCGTTTGAAGTCGTTTATCGGCGCGTAGCGCCTCGTTTGACGCTCGGCGGATGTTCGGCCGGCGTTCTGCGGACGATGACCGGTCCGTCGAGGGGGTAGCGCGGAGGCGGTTTGTTACACCATTATATACAAACACGGTCTTAATTTCAATATTAATTATTGTACACCGAATAAGTTTTTTACATAATTTCTTACCTCTTGACATATTAATTGAGATGCATTAAATTCCTTTGTAATTTTAGCCTAAGCTATATCTTTATCTTTCAATGTTGACGAATTATTTTTTTTCTTTCTATTATATGTTTGTATCTTTTTAAAAGAACTAAAAATAATTTCTTTTCAATTGACGTGAAATGTTTTGCTTTGTTCTAATATTTTCCGGCCATACTGCAAACGAAACGCTGCAAACACACTGCGATCCTATAAATTTTATTAACGAGATTTCTGAAGTTAGAAAATAATCCATAGACCATACATATATCTAGTTGCAAGCAAGAAAAACTTCTCTCTGCTGCTAGCACATTTCTCATTGGCTAATCCAAAAGAAATCTTACGAATTTACCCGAAGTTAAAAATGAGATTACTTCAAGATTGCTTTTGTTAAGATCATCTTGAAATTAAATGAGTCCACTTTAGCACCAATTTCTTTAACAAGATTACCCTATTTTGTGACTATGAATACATACTAACTTTAGATGTCTTTATACAGAAATGATGGCCTTCATTAAGGCAATCTTGAGCGCTACCTTTAGAAACGACTATGAATACCGGCCTAGGTGATGGCATATTTCAGGTTTGTCACAAATGCTATTCCATACGTTGTTTATGTGTTAGATTAACGCGTCTCGAGTTCTATGCTGATCGAATTACATATAATTTTTTTAAGGTGGTAAGTCAACAAAATCAGGGTGAATTAAATGTTTAAAAGTTATTTTCATTTTTTTATAATTGAAATTTGCATCAAAAACAAATTTAAAAAATATTTTTATTAATGTCTAAATGTAATTGATTTTTAAGAATTTTTTCAAAATTTTGTTTAATTTGTTACTAAGAAAATCGTAAAAATGTAAAAAAATCGATTTTTTGCTCAATCTTGGTCACGTCTCCATATAGAAATCTAAAATTTGGTATATAAATGTCTTTTCATATAAGCTATCTTAGAAAAAAAGGCTAACTCAAAAAGCCGTGGGGACATTTTCACCATACTTATTCTCCACAAAGGGCCGGCTAGACCCTTTGTGGAGAATTATGGGCAAGGAATAGAGATTCGATCAGCACAGAACTCAAGACGCATTAATTCAGCACATAAACAACGTATGAAACAGCATTCGTGACAAACCTGAAATATGCCAGCACCTCTTGCTGTCAATGTAAGTCAGGCTACAGCGGTCATTAATAACAAAAACTATTGGATTGATTACTGTTTAGTCACGGTGTCCAGCGATCCTTGAATGTCCATAAATTCTGGAATTGTCCTAAAGTTTAATGTATCCTGGAAAACCCTTGGAATTTCAAAACTGGCCTGGAATCTTTGTCTTTTTCCTAAAATTTAATGTCTAAATTATATAGTAGATTATAGCAGAAAAATTATCGTATTAATTATTAATTTTAAATTATTAAAATAATATTATCTATTTATAATATTATTTATTACATTAATTTTTAATTTCAAATTATTAATTTTGCTAAAACGGTAAAAAAATGTTTATAAGGAGAGGCTTATAATTTAATTAAAATTCAGATACTCGCTATTCCAAAACTACGATTTTCGCTGAAATCGGATGCAAAACAATAATACAAAGAAATTTAATTCTACTGTGACGATGCACCCCGTAGAAAGCATCGTCCCGGCAAACATCAGTTGGAAAGGCCGCCGGGTCATAACCGGGAGTACAACGGGTCCCCGTTTTTAATTACAACCACAGAAAGGCGGCAAACATCCGGCTACCTGGAGGCTAACCTCCTCACCTCGCGACACCCACCACAACGCGACTGTCGTGTTCGGGGTCCTGGGTCAAGTTTACTTGCCAAAATGCCGCGCGTCCAGCCCTACCTGCGACGATCCCGTCGCGATCGCCATATCGCTCGAAAATTCGTTCCGCCTGCGATAACCGCGTAAGGCTAGCCCGCAGATCGTACGGTAAAATCACGCCCATTTCGCATTGCGAACTTCGCGGCACGCCAGCCGTAGACCGCGCCCGCGCTTGTATATAGACACCTTTGTAAAATTTAGCCAACATTGTAATATACATAACGTGTATTCGTACATATTGTCCGTCCCGCAAGTTATTCGAATACATGTGAACATTGTAACGAACTGCTTTCCAGCCCCCCCGGACCGCCTAACCGTCCGAACATCCGCCGGACGACAGTTAAACGGCGCATAGCGCCTAATAAATATTGTAATATCGGAGCGATCGCTCCTGCGCTCTCGTCTTCGCGCGCACGCGCTCTCATTCCCACGCCGTCCGCAGCCACGCTATGCGCGCGTGGTCCGAAGCGAGAAACCCGAGATCGAGTGGCGGGGATGCTGCCGTCGGACCGCTCCGCCGTAACGCGCCGCGCATCCCCCTCGCCTCGATTCTCGGGTATATAAGGCGACGTTCGCCGGAGGTAGGGACCTGATCCGCTTCTGGCCGATCCGCCGAATAGAAGTTTCCCCAGGTTGTTATCGAGATCGAGCGCCTCGGTCTCTTCCACTTAGCTAGCAACCGCTTCCGCCTCCGATCCTAGATCCGTTTCCCGACTCGTCGAACTGGGCTCAAGAACAACTTGGGCCCTGTCAAGCCACTTGACACGAAGGCGATTTTCCGTCCGATCCGCCTCCCGAGTCCGACGCCACCTCACGTACGGGGGTACGGTGCTCCGTGCCTCCACCAAGCGCACTTGGCATGAGGGGGTGTCCTCCGGCGATCATTCGCGGTATTAACCGCCTCGCGACGGGCCGCGCGGCGAACCGATAACAATATACGGATCCGTGTACGTGCCGCGCTCACCGCACCTCGCGCCGCGTCTCACCCGAGCATCACGGCCACAATAACAAGGCCGCCGAGATTCGGGGAAAAACACGCGACTAAGTTCCGCGAACCGTGTCTCACGCGACAGGTGGACCCAATGTAAATAGATTCCCATGCTTTGTAGATAGTTTCCCGTACCGCATATACCGAGCCGATAACTATATCGTGAAGTCCGACTTTCTGTATCACGTCCGTCCGCGCGCTTAGCCGATTTAAGTTCTGAATGTCTGTATCGCGTCCGTCCGCGCGCTTAGATCCGAATCTCTGTATCGCGTCCGTACGCGCGTTTAGCTGGTTTTCGAAACCCGCGTCTTGACCATCGCCCGAGCGCAGCTCCGGATTTTCCCGAGCCTCGTACTGCGTACCGGCAACCACCGATGTAAATACACAGAATTTCAGTGAAATAAACACACTGACATTTACCAACTAAAAAAACGTCTAAATTCCTTCAGGCGACCTTTCGCGCCCGTTCCTGTACCGTCGACCGTCCGTGCGCGAAGTACGGTCGTTACAACATACTCAAGTAATTGCACGCGTGCAATATTTTAGCCACACCGCCTGCCTTCCTTTCTCCCGCGTCGAACCATTTTTACGGTCTAGCGCCGGAAACTCGACGAGCCGTGTACGGAAAGTCGGTAAATTACACTACTAAACTACATTCTTAATGTGGTTAGTGTCTGAAATACTTTATGATTCTGAAACATCTGATATTTTTGATGATTCGGAGACATCTGAGACTTTCCTGTGATTGCCTCCAATAAAATAATTATCGTCACATACACTCCGTTGTTGATTATCCTTACATTTATTAAGGAATACGGTAATGTCTTGCACCAAGTTTTATTATTACCTGTAAGCGTAAGAAAAACAGCTCACAAAGTATTAGGTGTTGGAATTAATTCGTAGCGTTTTTTTAGAGAGAAACAACGATTTATTCTAAGTTTAAATATAAAAATACATTACTAAAAATATTTTCCATCGCTTGCCACAACTTTTTCCCATCTTTCGGGTAAGAGACGGATACCCCGTCGAAAAAACGCTTCGTCCTTAGAGGCGATCCATGAATCAATCCAAGTTTTGCATTCTTCATAAGAAGTAAATTTCTCCGCGGACAAACCATGGGCCATCGACCGGAACAAGTGATAATCCGAAGGAGCAATATCTGGAGAATACGGCGGGTGGGTTAGGACTTCCCATTTCAGTGTTTGCAGGTACGTTTGGTACTGGCTTTGCGACGTGCGGTCTAGTATTGTCGTGCAGCAAAATAATTTTGTCGTGCCTTTCGCTCCATTCCGGCCGTTTCTCCTTCAATGCCCGACTCAAGCGCATCAATTGCAGTCGGTAATGATCCCCAGTGATGGTTTCATTCGGATTCAGCAGTTCGTAGTAAACCACACCCCGTTGATCCCACCAAATGCAAAGAAGAAGCTTAGATCCATGAATATTACGTTTTGGTACTGATGATGATGGTTGTCCAGGCTTAACCCATGATTTTTTGCGCTTGGGGTTATCGTAATATATCCACTTTTCATCACCCGTAACAATCCGATGTAAAAAACTTTTTCTTTTATACCGTTGAAGCAGTAACTCGCAAGTCAAAAAACACCTTTCAACGTCCCTCGGCTTTAATTCGTATGGGATCCAATGTCCTTCCTTTTGGATTATCCTTAACGCTTTAAGTCGTTTTCCCACTGTTGAAAAGTCAACCCCCAACGATGTGGACAACTCTTCGAGCGTTTGAGTTGAGTTCTCCTCAAGTAATGTCTCCAATTCTTTGTCTTCAAACTTTTTTGTCAAACTTCAAACTGTCCAGGTCGTTCCTTGTCTTCTAAGTCGAAATCACCGCTCTTGAATCGCGCAAATCACTTCCGACACGTTTGTTCAGCTAAAGCTTGCTCACCGTAAACTTCTTCTAAAATCCGACGGGTTTCCGCAGCAGTTTTATTCATATGAAAGTAATGTAATAAAACTCCCCGCAAAAACACTTTATTTGGTATAAATTTAGACATATTTAAATAATTATAACTTGATGTTATTAACAAGTGAAAGTAAGATGTCGTAAAAATAACACCTAACCTAACAACTGATTTAAGATAAATTTGCTTCTGACGGTAAAAACAGAAAACTGTAGTATCCCCGCCATCTCTCGTAAAACGCTACGAATTAATTCCAACACCTAATATATTTTCTTATTGCCAAATAATAGCACTTTTTATTTTCAAAACTACAACTTATCTGATATATCAAAGGCTTTGATCCGCTTCCTTTCAATTAAGTTTTGGAATATTTCTGAGATTTCACCGATTAAAACTCAGGTTACATCAACCGGTTGTCAAAACATAATTTACTAATACTACGATACATTCATGATCGCTGACGCAGCATTCGTTTATAATAGTCATGAACGTAAAAACAACTAAGAACGAAACGTGGACCCTAAAATTGAACCCTAGGCATACCTGGCACAAACTGTATCAATAAGCCAAAGGGGAACAAAGATATGAGCAGAGAAGGAAAGGCAAATGGAATTAAAAATAGAAGACCATCTACCTGTGACGAAAAGGAAAGAAGGATGACAAAGCAGATGATCGACGCAGCGAAAAAAAAATCCCCAATACAACGGCAATCACAATAACTAGGGACGTCAACGGGCCGTCCTATGCCAATATTCTAAGAAATGTCAGGGACAAAATCTCCCTGAAGGATATTGGCAATCAATCAACAAAAATTAAGAAGGCGGTCAACGGGGACATTATTATTAAAATGCCCGGAAGAGATACAACCGAAAAAGCGGATAAACTCGTTAAAAAGCTAAGGCAGCAGTTTAACGATGATAACGTAAGAATCTTGCATCCGACTAGAACGGAAGATATACTAATAACCAATTTCGATGACTCCGTAATGCAGTACGAAGTAAAATTGACAATCTCCGAGCGGAGGGAATGCCCCTTTTCTAACATGAGAATAGGACTGATAAGGTTTATGAGAAATGGCCTATACTCTATATGGGCGAGATGTTCGTTGGCTGCGGCGATCAGAGTCGCCGAGGCCGGGAAAATAAATCAAGGATGGACAACAGTCAGGGTACTGTTGGAAGAGCGTATGCTGCATTACTACCGGTGTATGGCATTGGGACATACGAGAGAGCGATGCCCTTCCATGATCGACAGGAGCGGCTGCTGCTTTAACTGCGGCAGCGACGCGCATAAAAGGAGAGAATGCAAGAGCAAATTATTCTGCCCGGTTTGATAAGAGCGCATATTGACCCACGATCATAGCCTAGGAGGGAAGGGTTGCAAGCCCGTGGCCCTAAAAAACACGCAAAGAGGGAGCTCAGGGAAAAGGACACCTCCGGTTTTTAGGCCAGTTGCGTGCACGAGTAAGAGGAAAGCGGTTAAAGATGGGAAAAACACGGAGAAGGTTGAACGCGAGGAAAATAAAGATAAGAGCGAATTTGTTCTTTCTTTTGTTGCAGGTGTTCGTAAGAGGTCGATGGCTGAGGCCCTGAACGAAAGCTGGAAATCGCGTTTGGTTAAGACTGCCCATTTTTTGTTGCGTGGGGTAGCTGATGCAAGGAAGGGCGCCCTACTGATAAAATAGCGTATTGCTGGCCGGGGGATGCCCAAAAAATCCCATGAGGATACATTCAAGGAGAGGTTTTTAGGAGGTAGGCAATGCGGGTAGAATTGAAGCGATGTACACTCGTGAGCTAAAAGGTTGCAACACAATTTCTTTGATGGTTTTTGGAATATAAACTTGCTCATCTATCGGCAAACGTAATTGGTTAGATCCACAAATAAGAACCAATTACGTTCGCCGTTCGATGAGCAAGTCTACATTCCAAAAACCATCGAAGAAAATGTGTTGCAACCTTTTAACTCACGACTGTACATCGCTTCAATTCTACCCGCATCGCCTACCTCCTAAATTGTACCCGCATCGAATCCTTCACACCTCATAGTAATGAGCCCCGGGGCGTTTTCCCTTCTTCGTCGGGCGAGGGCAGTCAGTACGGTTGACCGGGAGGGGGTAGGTATCGGCAGGATCCGTCCCGCCGAGCAGTTTGGCTTGCTATCGTTTGTCGTAGACAGAGTATGCAAAGATTTTCTTTTTCTCTCGTAATAAAAAAAAAGATAAGTCAAGATTTGATTGGTCGGCTATTGCACCAGGCGCTATTGGATCCTGTCCAGTATCAATAAGTCCTTCTATATTTGGTGTGCATATAACACAATAGTACTTCCAAAGGAAAAGTTCGTGCGAGCAATCATTCAGAAGTTATGCTGAGCTACAGAAATAAGCTATGCTAATGGAATTTAACAAATTCTAAACAAGTTGTAAAAATTGTTTTCAGCTATGCGAGATCTATATAACTCAGTAGTTTCTATTTTTGGATAAAAAGTAATTAGTATACTGTTACGTCTAGAGTTTTCAGGCAAGTCTCTTTATTTATGTCAGCGAGTAAGACTAAGAAAATGGGGCTTGAATGGAGACAGGGAAAGATGCAATAGATCTTTGGTCTCGTGCACACGTGTTTCAAGGGTACGTGCAACGAATCAAAAGCATTAAGTAAGCTCGAATGAGGTCAGTATGTCATGGGCATTCTATGATTCTCATTCGATCTCGTGCCTTCGTGTGGTCTTTATTTTACGTAAACGAATCGAATTGATTTGACCTGGGATTGGACCGAGTGTAATATTGTTCGAGCGAGGGATCGGAGGTAGTTAAAGTAAATGAATTAAGAAATGATTAAAAGTAAAACTACAATTTATTCTAACATTAAGAGAAGTATAAATGATTATAAATTAAGATGATTATAAAATTATCATAAAGTAATCAAGGAATAATATAAATAATTAATGAAAACTTAACGGTAGATAATAGAAGAATTTATTAATAAAAGAAATTAGATTACAAAATTCTATTGATTAAATTCCTATGAATACATTTAATATTTGCATAGGTGTGTGTATGTGCTACCTGTGTGGTTGAACGAGGTATCATTTGAGATTTCTATTCTATTAAGGTAGTGGTTGTTTAACAAATTTGCAAAGAAATGTAAGTACAAGTTTCTATTAGATTCGACTAATTATTATATTAATTGTTTAAAAGAGATTTTTATGTTAGGGTAGGGGGAGAGGAGTAAAGAGGTTTGCTATTTCATCTAAGATTTGTGGAAAGAGACGGTCGAAGAGTTCTTCTGTTTCTTGACGGTTAGTTAGGGGAAAAAGAAATGTTAATCGAGGGGCGGGAGGAGGAGACGAAGGAACAGATTTTTTTGTTTGATCGGGATATGTAAAAGCCAGTGAAAGAGGTTTCTTAATTTTTTATTAAATTTCGCGGGAGTAAATCCGGGGAGTGATAAAAGAAATCAGAGACTAAGTTTCCATTGAGAGTTTAAATAGGGTCGGAGTCGGGTTGGCTCGCTTGTTTCCACCGGCTAAAAATTATGTAGGACTGCGGTGAGATTGCGGCAAGGTTGGATATAACTGTATACAAGATATCCTAATATATGTTAAGATTAAGGTTGTGTTTATTACAGTTGTCATTAAAATGGATCCAAGAGTTCTCTTATAGCGAATTCGGTTGGACTGCACCAGTGTGCATTGGTGCACATTAAGGTCAACGTACATGAATTGATGTAAGATGTATGTTCATTATCAGTATAAATATATAAACAAATTATATTATGAAATTTTCTCTTTTATGTTATTTGATAAGATACAAGTATTAAAAATTTCGCCAGTCGAGATATTTGCAGTTTATTTTTATACTAGATCAATGTATTAGGTGTTGGAATTAATTCGTAGCGTTTTTTTAGAGAGAAACAATGATTTATTCTAAGTTTAAATATAAAAATACGTTACTAAAAATATTTTCCATCGCTTGCCACAACTTTTTCCCATCTTTCGGGTAAGAGACGGATACCCTGTCGAAAAAACGCTTCGTCCTTAGAGGCGATCCATGAATCAATCCAAGTTTTGCATTCTTCATAAGAAGTAAATTTCTCCGCGGACAAACCATGGGCCATCGACCGGAACAAGTGATAATCCGAAGGAGCAATATCTGGAGAATACGGCGGGTGGGTTAGGACTTCCCATTTCAGTGTTTGCAGGTACGTTTGCACTGGCTTTGCGACGTGCGGTCTAGTATTGTCGTGCAGCAAAATAATTTTGTCGTGCCTTTCGCTCCATTCCGGCCGTTTCTCCTTCAATGCCCGACTCAAGCGCATCAATTGCAGTCGGTAACGATCTCCAGTGATGGTTTCATTCGGATTCAGCAGTTCGTAGTAAACCACACCCCGTTGATCCCACCAAATGCAAAGAAGAAGCTTAGATCCATGAATATTACGTTTTGGTACTGATGATGATGGTTGTCCAGGCTTAACCCATGATTTTTTGCGCTTGGGGTTATCGTAATATATCCACTTTTTATCACCCGTAACAATCCGATGTAAAAAACTTTTTCTTTTGTACCGTTGAAGCAGTAACTCGCAAGTCAAAAAACGCCTTTCAACGTCCCTCGGCTTTAATTCGTATGGGATCCAATGTCCTTTCTTTTGGATTATCCTTAACGCTTTAAGTCGTTTTCCCACTGTTGAAAAGTCAACCCCCAACGATGTGGACAACTCTTCGAGCGTTTGAGTTGAGTTCTCCTCAAGTAATGTCTCCAATTCTTTGTCTTCAAACTTTTTTGGCTGTCCAGGTCGTTCCTTGTCTTCTAAGTCGAAATCACCGCTCTTGAATGGCGCAAACCACTTCCGACACGTTTGTTCAGCTAAAGCTTGCTCACCGTAAACTTCTTCTAAAATCCTATGGCTTTCCGCAGCAGTTTTATTCATATGAAAGTAATGTAATAAAACTCCCCGCAAAAACACTTTATTTGGTATAAATTTAGACATATTTAAATAATTATAACTTGATGTTATTAACAAGTGAAAGTAAGATGGAAAAATAACACCTAACCTAACAACTGATTTAAGATAAATTTGCTTCTGACGGAAGATTTGCTCTGGTAGACTTGCTCATCGAACGGTGAACGTCATTGGTTCTTACCTGTGAATCCAACCAATTAAGCATCAAACCATCTAACCATTGAAAAAAATGTGTTGCAACATTTTAGCTCACGACTGTACATCCAAGGACGTTGATTCTGTTCATAAAGAAATTTTCCAAGCTGAGAAGTCATCACTTTTTACATACTTGCAGTTCATGATTAATGAAATGACTAGAGTTTATTGGTCGTTACGTTAATGAATAAACTGTAAGTGTATAGAAAGACAGCGACTTCTCAGTTTGGAAAATTTCCCCATGGACAGAATCAAAGTCTTTGGGTGTACATACACTAGTGCATTCGACTAAATTATTAATTTCGCAGTACCAGAATAACAAAGACTTTTTTTTATTTTACAAAATTGGCGACAAAAATTAGAAAAATTATGACATATGTTATTTAATATTACAAATACATAGTTATTTTCATTTGGACAAATGATGGCAATACAAAGTTTAAGACACCTATGTGAATATGGATGAAAGTCAGAAGTTTTGACTTTTGGAAAAGAATTGTGTTACGTCTGGCGTTCAAAAATTTTTTTTTCTCTTTTCTCACGCCATCCGATAATATTTCTAAATCAAAACATTTCTAAAACAGTTGCGTTAAACTATGGATTCATTTATGATTTTGGAAAATTCCCTTTGATATTAATAATCGCATAATTAACTAATATATCGGATTCATTCGGTATGGATGTGTCGATTTTAAAATATTAAAATTTAAAGAATGCGCCGGCAAACGCGCGCGGCCATACAGCGTTCTCGAACATTTGGCGGCGCGCGATCGCGCGGCGGATTACGGCGGATTACGGATTATGTCCCCCTTCTTCACTACCTCTCCTTTGTAGGACATGGCAGTTGAACCACACCGAGCTTATGCTTGAGTGCGGCCTCGGCCTAACCTACACTCCTTCTCTCCTTCCTCGCTCTCCTTTCCTCAGATTGATCGCGGCGTAATTTGCTTGCACCACTACCTTCCATTTTTCCTTTTTACCCTGAGAGGTGTGTTTGCTCGAGTTGCGCGCGACCTGATGTCATGCTTGTGTTTGCGCCTTCTTCGCCACCTCTTCTCCTTTCTTAACCTCTCTCCCTTCTTTAAAAATCCCACTGGAATCCTGATTTATTCTTCGACACTCGAGTACTCAAGAATTAAAATTTAAACTAAAAATGTTTAATTTTAAATCAGAATTAAATTCAATCTTAAAATTCAAGATTTAAACATTTAATAATTTGAAAATTGTAACTTTCAAGTTCACTCCGCTGTTCCACACGCCACATTTCTACGCTCACGCTCCTCTCTCTCTAATTAACTTAATATTCGGAAAACCGATAAAAATTTATTTTTATTTCTTTCTTAATCAAAAATTTTATTAATCAACAAAAATGGCAATCCTTTACAAAGCAACATGGGCAGGAAGACCCACCGTGGTAAAGCCGGAAGACGTAGACAATTTCGCTCTACGAAAAGAATTGAACGAAATTAAAATTTTCATCTACATACTGGGCGGACCTCCCTGACGTCCCATCTTTCCCGGCGGAATTTCCGGTCCTTGAGTTTCCGGATCTCACAGTTCCCTTCCATCCTCCCACACGAGACATGAGGAAGGAGATCGCCGAATTTCGGAAAAGAGCAGCAAAACCGACAAACGGTTATATACCGAACAGAATTCCCACGCGACTCGTTGTTCCATCTATTTACACGAGGAAACCTATAGCAACGCGAAGATTGCCGCGTATCGTTTCAAATGTAAAAGTAAATTTTAAAATATTGAAAACCGCGAGCTAGGAATTGTAAAACCATAATGATCATAATGATTATAAATTTAATTGTTATCTTTGTTCATGTTAATATATTTATTTTAACAATCAGACCAGTTTATTTATGGCGTTTTTATAGTTCTTCATATAAATAAATTCATAAAGTATTTTTCTACTTAACTATGCTCTTAAAAATCATTTAAACCTTATCCCACGCCACCGCTCCTAGTCATGCCAAATTAACCAATAAAATATAATAATTATAATAATCCGAAAATACAAAATAAATAACACATTGAAATTGTCTGGGATTAAACACCAGACTGGTGACAGCAGCCCATTACTAACTATTTAAAATCACAAAATAAATTAATAAATAAAACACATAATCAAATTTTTCCCAAAAACGTCTGACCTACGCCCGGACGCAACAAATTGTATTAATAGAATATTTAGATGAGGACTGGCTCAAAATATTTAGAATAAAAAAATTTGTATTTCTTTACATATGTGACAAACTACAAAATAGATTGCAACCTGCAGTACCATTCTTGATAGCTAGAGAAGCAATTTCTGTACAAAAGGCAGTTGCAGTTACCATATTTTATCTTGCAAGCTGCTGTGAATACCGAGTTATTGGTAACTTATTTGGAATTCACAAGATATCAGTGTGGAGATGTGTCCACAAAGTTGTTGAAGCAATAAATGATATATTACTACCAATATGGATCAAGATGTCTAATGAATTTGAGTGTATGATGTCTGCTCAAGTGTATGAGGAACGTACACACATCCCACAACTCATCGGGGCTATTGATGGGACACACATTCCTGTGTTACCACCTGCAGATGGATATAAAGATTTTATAAATCGGAAGGGATGGCCATCAATAATATTGCAAGGTGTAGTTGATCATACACTGAGGTACATGTAATAAGTTATGCATATAAAAGTCTATATATAACGATATATTTAACATACTAAAATTATGTACAATATTTTGAATAATTAATGTTAGATTCAAAAATATTAATTGCCGTGCCCCTGGATCAGCACATGATGCAGCAGTCTTCAAAGAATCAAATTTCTTTACATACTACAAACATTTAATACCACAGGTGAGATAACAAATGTTATTATGGAAATTAAATTATTAAATTTTTACTTAAAATAATAAACAGAAAGAATTAGACTTTGATTATTCAATTGATTAATTAATCAAATAAATTATTAAAGCAGGATTCAAAAATTGTTATAGTTAGGACTAAATTAATATTACAGAAAAAATATAGAATATTCAAATTTAAATCAAGATATTAATATAAATTTATAATTGTATCATAATTCTTGTACAATCTTTCAGAAAACAGTGACATTAAATAACGTTGAAATACCCTTTATGATAATGGGAGACCCAGCATATCCTTTGCTTCCATGGCTGCTGAAAGGATATACCAGATGTAGACGTCTAACTCCGGAAGAAGAATCATTTAATGTTTATTTAAACACTGGGCGTGTGGATATAGAATTAGCATTTGGACGTTTAAAAGCGCGGTGGCGTCGTATTTTAAAAAGGATTGATACCCACTTCACCTTTGCGCCCCAAGTCGTAGCTGCCTGCTGTATACTTCATAATATTCACAAATAAGCATTCAAATGTGCATGGATAAGAGACATTGGTGAATTTGATGTACTTTTTCCACAACCAGAAGGAACAATGTCACATGAATATGATGATTTGAATGCATCAAATATTAGAAACACACTCATGAATCATTTATCTCAATTTCCCCTACGGAGATCATTCCGTTAATGTAACAGGATTAGTTTTCTGCAAAGAGCATGAACTGCGCATCCGTATCAAAATAGTACAATACATCAAATGTGGTTGACAAAAATTACAAATATTTTATAATGCAAAAGCATTTTATTATGTGTTTACATAATATACTTCTTTTAATAATGTTACGGTTCGTATGTCAGAAACACATATTCAAGCAACGTTACGGCCTTTGCATTTTCGAGGATCATGAATCGATCTCGTGATCTATTGTTTCCTTCGGTGCGTGCGTCGTTCTTGCCGCTTCGCAACGAAAGCTTGTGTTACCGTCCGAAAAGTCAGTCCGTATATAGATCGTCTAGCGTACGGATGTAATCGTTCGCAGTCTCACCCGAGTGTGTGTCGAATAGAATGCTCCCGTGAGCTAACTATATAGAAAGTTAAGACATTGTAAACGAATGTGAAATATACAGTAAAGTTGTTCATTTTAGTCAGTTAAATAGTGCATCATTTCTGTTTCATCTCCTCTTATATCATTTCACGAGTCCATCTATAACGCTCGCAACGGCACAAAAAAAAACAACTTGAGTGGAGCGACAGAATCGGAGGTGTCGCTACATTTAATGGTCCTTCGAGCCGGATCGCGGGTGGACATCAAAGGGATTCGTGAACTTTCTCAGTGCGTATCAACAACTATTAACCCTTTACGTGGATATCGCATACGTTTTCGACATATATCGTGTGTTTATCTAAGGAGAACAGTAATCTGTTTATCGCGAGGCAACGCGCTTGAGGGCCGAGCCGAGTGACCTCGAAATACCATAACGCGCATTCTATCGGCTCGTGTCGTGCAGGTGTCTTCTGCGGGCAGCTGAATTCCTCTTTTCTTTCCTTTCCCTCTTCTTACCTTTGTTACCATCGCAAGCGACTCGTATACTCGGTGAACAATACTTGTGCGAATTTAGTGAACTTAGTGCTCATACAGTGTGGCAACGATCAAAGAGTTGCTCAAGCAACAAGACACTCAAATTGGACAGATTGCTCGTGCGGTGACGAATCTGAAGAAGATCGGAGCCAACAATTACACCGTCTACAAGGTGAAACATCGTCTCGAGTCCTTGGAAAAGCTGTGGGAGAAGGTTCAACTCGTCAATGTACAACTTATTCAAAAGGCGTCTGAAGAAGAAAGAGGCCAACTAGCATACTTCACGCAGGACAAGTTTCTTCAAGCTGAGGAAGAGTATCTTGAGGCTTCGGACTACATGGCCGATGTCATCGAGAGCCTCTCCACGACTTCCCCCAATCCGGGGATTTCAAGTGAAGTCAGTCTTATGAACTCGACCACTGAGACAACTTCCGCTACGAAGCTCAGCCGTATCGAACTCTCCGAATTTTCCGGTGACCGTTTACGTTGGACCTATTTCCGCGACATGTTTGAAACTCTCGTGATTAATAATTTGTCACTGAATAATGTCACGCGCTTACATTATTTGATGTCTAAACTGAAGGGCGATGCAGCTTTATTATTACGAAACTTTAAAATTTCCGAAGATAACTTTGAGCTCGCATGAAAGGCGTTAACGGACGAATTCGCGAATACGCGTTCAATCATTAATTCACACTTGCAATCAATTGTTGACTTACCGATTGTGAAGGCCGAAATAGCCAGCGCACTTCGAAATTTACGTGACGTAATGCAATCAGCGATCGAGGCGTTGTCGAATCTTAGACGTCCTGTCGACAAATAAAACGATCTTTTGATTTTTATTCTTACAAAGAAACTGCCCTCTCGCACTCATCAGGAGTGGCAAATGGAGTTGGGGGACTCTTACGAACCATCAACATTCGACGCGTTTCTAAAGTTTATTTCCAAGCGAATTAGAGGTCTCGATGATGATAATCCAACAAATACGAACGATACCGTAGCCGGAAGGTCGTGCAATTCGAAGGCAAAGATTCATACCGCGAATCAATCATCCGCACAAGACTCTCGTAAGTGCCCCGCTTGTTCCGAAAAGCACCTCCTATTTTGATGCAATAAATTCGTCCCCTTGGACGTCGATCAACGCTTCGCCCTAGCGAAAAAATTAAGGTATTGCATGAATTGGTTGCGACCCGGTCATTCCACCAGTGCGTGTACAAATCCACAAAAATGCTTCAAGTGCGACAAGGCGCACCATATGTACTTGCATCGCGATGTCAAAAATAACGAGAGTACGTCGTGTGGCGAGAATAAACCCGTCGCTCCGGGTACTGCAAATCAAGAAAATGTCGGTCCATCCGTACATACCGCGTCAGCATGCTTGTCGAAGAGTCCCACCGTGCTTTTCGCTACCGCATGGGTAAATTTGCGTACTCGTGAAAACCGAGTAGTACGGGTACGCGCGCTTCTAGATCAGGGGACCACTCATACGTTCATTACGGAGACACTGGCTCAATCACTGCATACGTCATGTCAACGTACGACTCTGCCTGTGTCGTGGTTTGGCGCCCAATACTCCGGCACGGCAAAGGCGATGATAAAACTCTCGCTCGAGTCGTGTATGACGCCCGGCATATCTCTGCCGATCAAGGCGTATGTGTTCAATCGGATAACTTTGTACAGTACCTCCAAACGCAGTCCTGCTTCTGATTGGCCACATCTACACAGACTCAATCTTGCCGATCCTGATCTCGCGGATCGAACCCCAATACAACTGTTAATTGGAGCGGAATTATACGGCTCTCTATTGCGAGATGGTCTTCGGCAAGGTCCGTTCGGTAGTCCCACGGCACAATTGACGATTTTTAGATGGATCGTCTCTGGCCCTACTGACGATAACGATTCCGATGCGACGGTTTGCGTTGCGTCAACCGATAATGAGTATACGGACCTAAACCGAATCCTCGTGCGATTCTAGGAGACCGAGGACATTCCTGCGACATCAAGCCTCACCTCGGACGAGGAAGAATGCGAGAATTATTTTCGTTCGACGCATGCGAGGGAGGAAAGATGAACGATGAGACGAACGATGTATCGTCCGCCTCCCATTTAAGCAGTCTCCTCCGCCTATAGGAGACTCGAGTTATATAGCGTCCCGCCAGTACAACAAACTAGAAAGACGACTATCGCGCAATACTACGCTCGCTGGATCACGGAGCCTTCCTTCGAGAATACCTTGACCTAGGACACATGGAACTGGTCACCGGACCAGAACCGCAACGCGACGGAGTAGTCTATCTACCGCATCATCCCGTGGTGAAAAGCGAGAGTTTAACTACAAAATTAAGAGTCGTATTTAATGCGTCGTGCGCTACTTCAAATGGGACGTCCCTCAACGATCACCTATACATTGGACCCAAGCTCCAAACCGATCTGACATCTATACTAATCAGGTGGCGACAACACAAACACGTGTATCTTGCCGACATTGAGAAGATGTTTTGACAGATACTGGTACAACATGAAGATTCTGAATACCAGAAAATTTTGTGGCGACCATTTCCACAGGATTCAATCCAATCATATCTCCTACGAACCGTCACATATGGCACCGCTCCCGCGCCATACCTTGCGATACGAGTATTACACCAGTTTGGCGAGGATGAAGGTCATCGATTTCCTCTCGCTCGTCCCATTTTGCAAAATGCGACCTACGTCGATGACATTTTATTTGGTGCTGGGGAGATTGATACGGCCAATGCGATGAGACTACAGCTAGTCAACATGCTCGCGGCGGGCGGATTCAGTCTCCAAAAGTGGGCGTCCAACGCTGCCGAGTTGCTTGAAGATTTACCTTCAAAGGATCGAGCTATTAATATGGATTATTCGTTGGATGAGGATAGCAGCATCAAGGTTCTCGGCATAGCATGGGCACCTCAAGACGATGCCTTCTCCTTCTGTATTTCGCTCCCGCCCCCGTCGGCAGCTACTAAGCGTTTAATTCTAGCAACGATCATCAGAATTTTTGACCCCCTTGGGTGGGCTACCCCGGTAGTCATTACTGCTAAAACCCTGATGCAAGAATTATGGATTAGGACATGCGACTAGGATGAGCCGCTTCCCACAGACCTCAATGAACGGTGGGAAACCTATCGCGGCTCACTTCCGTCTCTCGACAAGGTTTGGATTCCACGCTGGACCGGATCTAAACACGTCAATCACATCGAGCTCCACGGTTTTTCTGACGCATCGATTAAGGCTATAAGTGCCGTGGTGTACATGAGGATCACCTATTCAAGGGATGTCAAGGTCACGCTCATCGCCGCCAAGTCTAAGGTGGCGCCAATAAAAACTCTGTCTATCCCACGACTAGAGTTAAGCGGTGCAGTATCGTTCGATTGCTGCGATACGTTGTCGATGCGATGCAGTCCCCGAATATTGCAATCCATTGCTGGACAGATTCGACAATCGTACTCGAGTGGCTCAAAAAACATCCCTCTACGTGGGCTACGTTTGTAGCTAATTGGGTAAAAATTTAAACTGAGCTACCTTCTGCCACATGGCACTATGTACCGAGCAATTCAAATCCAGCGGATATTGCCTCGCGTGGCATCACTCCTGCGGAGTTAGCATCTTGCAGGCTCTGGTGGTCTGGACCGGATTGGTTAGAACAGGCTCCGAATTTATGACCCATGCGGACTTCCAAGGATACCGGCGAAGATGCCCGCGGCGTCTGCTTCGAAATCCGCAAGGCTGCGGTTCTCCACATCAGCGACTCGCCAAAACCGCTTGCTCTGGACGACCTCCCACATCGACTGTCATCGTGGACGCGTCTTCTTAGAGTGACTGCATATGTCTTTCGGTTCATAGCACGACCTCGTCTGAAACGATCCGGTGATGCACGAACCGATTCTCACCGCCACTGAAGTGGCTGCCGCCCGGAACTTATGGTGTAAGCAGGCTCAACTCAGCTTTGTCTCGGAATATAAGGCCCTCCGACAAAGACAGCCTATAGCATCTCGAAGTTTATTACTGAGATTGACGCCGTTCCTGGACGAAAGTGGCACAATCCGGTTTGGCGGGCGGCTTAAAAACTCACATCTCACATTCTCTGAGCGACACCCGATCATCTTGCCTCGCCATCGTATCAGCGAGCTGATCATAGAGTACGCCTATAAACAAACGCTTCACGCTTCACCCGCAATTGACTCTTTGATACATTTGGCAGAATTACTGGATTTTAGGAGTAAGAAATCTTGTCAAGTCGACTATCCATCGCTGTGTCCCGTGCACTCGCCAACGAGCGTTAACTACGACTCAGCTTATGAGAAACCTGCCTACTTCTCGCGTCACGCCATCTCGCCCGTTCCTGCACACGGGCGTGGATCATGCAGGGCCATTTGCCGTCTTATTCAAGAGAGGAAGAGGGCACTCCTCACACAAGGCTTACGTGTCTATATTCGTTCGTCTCTCGACGCGCGCCATACACTTGGAGCTTGTCTCCGACTTGTCCACGGGAGCCTTCCTTGCTGCATTCAAACGCTTCGTCTCGCGTCGCGGAATTCCAAGCGATGTATATAGCGATAATGGGACTAACTTTCAAGGCGCGGACAGGGAGCTGGCAACTACATTCCGGAACATAACCGGAAACCCAGACTTTGGTTCGCTTCTGACTTCCGATGGGACTTCGTGGCATTTTATTCCGCCCGCTGCCCCCCACTTCGGGGGTATTTGGGAGGCCGGTGTGAAGAGTATGAAGCATCATTTACGACGCATCGTGGGCAAGCATACATTATCAATTGAAGAATTCGGCACTCTTCTCTGTCAAATTGAAGCCTGTCTGAATTCTCGACCGATATCAGCCATGACAAGCGATCCAGAGGACTTTGCGACGCTAACTCCAGGGCATTTCCTCATGGGAGTGCCACTCCTCAACGTCCCCGAGGCATCGGTGATAGACTTGAACGAAAATCGCCTTTCCCGCTATTAACGAGTTCGCGCGATGCTCGAGCATTTTTGGATTGCCTGGTCCCGAGACTATTTACACACCTTACAGCAACGTTCCAAGTGGATACGCTCTCTCCCGGATGCTAAACCTGGAGATCTTGTACTTTTGCGTAACGACTTATTACCGCCCTCCAAATGGGCTCTCGCGCGCATTACCTCTACTCAGCCCGGTGACGATGGATATGTCCGCATTGTTCATTTAAAAACAAAGGATTCCATCTTCGTGAGACCTATATCACAAATCTGTCGTCTCCCGGTAGGTCAGGGTAATTGATTATATGTCGTACCGTTCCGGATACGAGGCGGGCAGTATGTTACGGTTTGTATGTCAGAAACACATATTCAAGCAACGTTACGGCCTTCGCATTTTCGAGGATCATGAATCGATCTCGTGATCTATCGTTTCCTTCCGTGCGTCGTTCTTGCCGCTTCGCTCCGAAAGCTTGTGTTACCGTCCGAAAAGTCCGTATATAGATCGTCTAGCGTACGGATGTAATCGTTCGCAGTCTCACCCGAGTGTGTGTCGAATAGAATGCTCCCGTGAGCTAACTATATAGAAAGTTGAGACATTGTAAACGAATGTGAAATATACAGTAAAGTTGTTCATTGTAGTCAGTTAAATAGTGCATCGTTTCATCTCCCCTTATATCATTTCACGAGTCCATCCCTAACGCTCGCACCGGCACAAAAAAAAACAACTTGAGTGGAGCGACAGAATCGGAGGTGTCTCTACAAATAATAATATTTCTATATAAAAGTAAAAAAATATTTTGTAAAACTTTTGTAATATAAAATAAAGGGTATTGTGTAATTTAAAAGAGATATCTTTAGAATAGACTTTCATATATTTGTAACAAAACGCTCCTCTACCTCGCGCGCACTATCACTCCGCTCCGACCGCCCGAGCACCACAACAGCGAAAATCACGTGCGCGCATTAGGGATGGTCAAACATCGATCGATGAATTCAGCATCAATGCTTATTTTGTTCGAACATCGATTATCTTTCCGATGTTTTCGAAGCCGATTATTCTCCACATCGATATTTTTTTTCTTCGATGTTCGATGTTTGATGTTTTTAGTGGTTTTTACTAGATTTATTACTAGATTTTATTACTAGTGCCTGGTTTATGCTTCGGTCTTAATTTTAATCTTAAGAGTTGGAAACGTAGTATGCCATAAGAACGTTTAAAGGTCGAAGCACAGGCTTTTGCATAACCGTATGCATAAAGAAATTGATTGGTCCATTTCCTTATGCATGTACTAATGGACCAATCAATTTCTTTATGCATACGGTTATGCAGTTATACAAAAGTCTGTGCTGCGGCCTTTATGCTTCCCTAGTCTTAATCTTAATCTTAATTCTAATCCTAGAAGGATCCATATTTTAACTTTAGTCCTAAGAAATCCTATGAAATGCTCAATTTCAGAACAAACTCTTTGGTCAGAAGACATCATGTGAACAAGAATTGGTTTAATATATACAAAAAGCACGGCAAAATGAGTGACGAAGATTCCAAACAGGAATGTTAAAGTTTTTTGCCGCTGACGATTCATTTTGCTTTCACTATTGTAATTACATCGATGTCTATTTCGTTACGATTTGTGGTTATGTTTAATTATATTTGCGCATGCGTAGTCCCAATTTCTAGGGAAGCATAAACGAGTTCTTAAAATAAAGTTAAAGACCGCGACACAGGCTTTTGCATAACTGTATAACCGTATGCATAAGGAAATTGATTGGTCCGAAGGAAATGGACTAATCAATTTCTTTATGCATACGGTTACGCAGCTATGCAAAAGCCTGTGTTGCGGCTTTAAGACTAAGGGTATATTCCGAACGGTGTTAGTTTAGCTTATTTTGTTTTCTAAAAGTTGGCAGCCATGTAACTAAACAGAGAAGTGTTCCGCACTCATCATTTAACCTGCCAACATCGTAATAAATCGTGGACGCTAAATCAAATATCATCAAGTATCATCGCTTTATATTGATTCATATTTACATATTTTATTAGAAAAGAAGAAAATATAAATATTCATTCTTGAGAGGTATATTGATTTTTACAAGTGTTAAATGATGAGTGTAAAACACTTCTTCGTTTAGTTACATGACTGCCAACTTTTAGAAAAAACAATAAGCCAAACTTATACCATTCAGAATATATCCTAAGATTAATGCCTGGTTTATGCTTTGGTCTTAATCTTAATCTTAATAGGCTTTCTACAATAAGCTATTAGTCGGTATCATAAGTCATAAGCCCTAAAAATTGACCAATCACAGTCAAATGTGAAGAGAATATTCAACTGTGATTAGCTTATGGCTTATGACTTATGATACCGACTAATAGCTTATTGTAGATATATAAGAGTTGGCAACGTAGAATGCCATAAGGACGTTTATGCTTCAAGCATAAACGTTCTTATGGCATTCTACGTTGCCAATTCTTAAGATTAAGATTAAGACCGAAGCATAAACCAAGCATAGAAGTTTTTCTTCACAGATTTAAATACAACAACTTTTTACAAATTTTCTAATGACAGTCGAGTATTTTTTTTAAGTAATAATCTCTCTTATATTTATTTTATATAAGAAAGTGATTATTATAATTTCTTTAATCTTAAACAAGTTCATGGGTGCATTCAATGCACCCATCCAGGAGCATGACCCCTCACAGAGCCGTTAAACAGCAACAGAATGTGATTGGTTGGATCCAAGGTATAAACCAATCACATTTCGCATCTGCTTTAGCCACTCAGTGAGCGGTGTATGATAAATCGCGAATGTGATTAGCCAATGTCTTTATTGCTTAAATTTTATTTGCCATTTTATGCTATACTTGTTTGAATTCTGTTGCGTAGTTGCGTACATTTCTCAGTGTTTTGTCTTTTAAAAAAAAAAGAGCTATTTCAGCTGTTTGTCCGGAGAAGTATGTACAATTGGGGTTAACATCACGTTAACATTACGGCGTATCGAGAATTAACACAGAAAGTGTATAGACTGCGTGAATGCGTATAGTCGTGAGCTAAAAGGTTGCAACAAATTTTCTTCGATGGTTTTTGGAATGTAAATGACTTGCTCATCGATAGGCGAACGTAATTGGTTGGATCCACAAGTAAGAACCAATGGCGTTCGCCGTTCGATGAGCAAGTCTACATTTCAAAAACAATCGAAGAAAATGTGTTGCAACTTTTTAGCTCACGACTCTACATAAAACTGTATAGGCTGCGGCATCTTATAGTGCGGTGTCTTATAGTGTGGCTTGGTGCGGCTGCATTTTACATATCTTATAGCAAACATAACAATCCGAGACAGATACGTAAGTACGTGCATGACTAATAAATGTAAAAAGATATCTGATCTTTACGTAATTATCATCAATTATCATTCTAGAAAGATCGGAATTCAATCTAGGCTAAGTTATCTTAGTGGCTTTAGGAATGCGGCTCTGCGGCTATCTCCCACGTCCCAAGTGTTTAATGGAATTTTTATAGACGGGGCGATCTGGAGCGCGTTTTATTATATGAAGAACATTCTGAGACGGTCATTTTCCCGGGCGATTGGAGGAGTTTTCCTCGTCTATATATTTCAGCGGATACGAGCGGAGTAAATGCTGTCTGCTCAACATGTGATTTTCTCCACAGTATGGCGGCGACGGTTATCGAAAATTACTCCAGAGTGATGTGAATGGTTAACTTATATATTATTTCTATAAAGTCATATGGTGCATATTCCAGAAGGTACATTCTTTTGATTGGTGCATATGAGAAATCTGTTGAACTAATATAATATGTGCAAGAGACAATTACACTAAAGGTGACTACAAGATGCGCGGTGGAGGTCTGCGCACTAGTTGCGAGTGTTTGTGCTCCGTTAAACTAAGTGCCGAGACTCTTGATATCTAGTTTTTCTCCAGAGGGAAAGTTAATTTTTTAAGGTGTTTGGTAGTATCCGGGTAGTTAAGAGCCCGTCCCGAGTTGAATTTGACTCAACTTTGGCACTTTATCGGTAAATAATAAACACGTGTATAGTGATGGTGCGCGGTATACCAATGCGCACTTCTTCTCGGAAGTGGTTCCGGAAAGTGTCAAATGTGTAAAATTTCCGAGATGCTCAGGCTTGCAAATAATGAATGATAGTACATGTTTGCGGCCGAGGCGGAAAAGTATATGAGACAATGAGTTTGCGTTCTGAAATTAAACTGACCATTTACAGGACTATTGTTGTTTAAAGACTCCTTATTAATATTCGGTCAACGGAAACATGTGGCCACTCGGGCAGAGACGCGTGCGCTTGTGACATTATGCTCTCGCTAGGGAGCTGCACTTAACGGCCCACATAGAAATTGACCTCCAGTGGATGTCCGTCGCCCTTCCATAGCTCCATGGGACGTCTATCTTCATGGTGGAAGTCAGATGGACGTCCATTAGAAGTCCATGAAACCTCCATAGCTCCATGGGATTTTACTTCCATCATGGAAGTTAGATGGACGTCCATTAGAAATCCATGAAACCTCCATAGCTTCATGGAATTTTACTTCCATCATGGAAATCAAATAGATCTCCATTAGACATCCATCCAACCTCCATAGCTCCATGGGATTTTATTTTCATCATAGCAGTCAGATGGACATCTATTAGAAGTCCATGAAACTTCCATAGCTCCATGGGATTTTACTTCCACCATGGAAGTTAGATAGACGTCCATTAGAAGTCCATGAAACCTCCATAGCTCCATGGGATTTTACTTCCATCATGGAAGTCAGATAGATCTTCATTAGACATCCATTCAACTTCCATAGCTCCATGGGATTTTACTTCCATCATGGAAGTCAGATAGATCTCCATTAGACATCTATCCAACCTCCATAGCTCCATGGGATTTTATTTCCATCATAGAAGTCAGATGGACGTCCATTAGAAGTCCATTAAACCTCTATAGCTTCATAGGATTTTATTTCCATCATGGAAGTCAGATGGACGTCCATTAGAAGTCCATAAAATTTTTATAGCATCATCAGATTTTACTTTTATCATAGAAGTCAGATAGATTCCGTAAAGCGTATAATGCGCATGACGTTATCCTTGTTGATCACCAGAAGTTAAACAAGGATAAAATGTTATATTACGTACATCATGCGCTCTCTTTACGGAATTTGGTCATTATCTCTTTATCAAAACAATTATGCAACTAATTTGTTTATAACAATTATAACAACTATGACAATTAAAAAAGCGTCATATATGTTTTTTTAGTCATTTTTCTCGGTGAATCGATTGCGCAATCAGTTCTCCTCTACAGTCAGTTTTGACAATTTGTTTATAACAATTAATTGCAAAATTAACTTTGGCAACGGGCTTTTTACGTCATTAATGTTTTTTCATGCTTTGATACTATTTCTAATTGTTGTTTTTTGACTGATTTGGCCATGGGCAGAAACAGGTTTTAATTATTTATATAATTTATATTAAAAATATCTAAAGCTAAATAAACAAAAGGTTAATAAGAGTGTTTGCGCGATACAAGACGCCAGTTTCTTCTTGTTCAAATCAGCTTTACTTCAAATATAACTTTTTATTAACAATCTCACAAGTGTACGTTTAGCTCAGTGTTAAGATACTAGGTTATCGTTCCGAAGATCTTAGGTTCGAATCCCGCCGGCGCCGATGCGTTTCAAAAATTTATAAAATAATACGTAATTGTAATTAGTGAATTAAAATGTTATACGTGAAACAGCAAATACAGATTAAGCTATAAAAATAATAAAATTTGTTAAAAAAAAATTTTTTTTACCGTCCATAAGACGTCCACTGAAGGTCCGAACCTCCACGGTACACGTCCATTAATAATCTAAATTACGTCTGCTGAGACTCCATAAAGCCTCTACTAATAATCCACGTGAGGTCGGTTTGTCATCCACTAAGGCTCTATGAACCCTTTATTAATAATCCACGTAACGTCTAACGGACATCCGTTGTTAACGTCTAATGGACGTCCAATGGACGTGCGCAATGCGGAACTGTGGATGCCTAGTGGCCGTCCATTGGATATCCATGGGACGTCCACTGGAAGATCCGAACTTCCACGGCAGATGTCCATTAGACGTCCATTGGAGGTTTTAGTTCTATGTGGGGTTGTACTACTCCTCTAAGAAACGAGACCGGTTATGCCGCGTAGTTTTGTTATGTTATGATATTGTAGACAGCGCAAAGAAGCCCAGACTTTTTGTTAAAAATCGAATATACACGAAATAACGCGTAGTTCGGGTTAGATAGGTTGGGTGCGACAATCTCGGTGCTGCAATTTACAGCACATTCGTATTCCCCATATGGAGTGGTAGGGGAAGGGAATACTTCGCACCTATTTCACGAGCAAACGGCGAAATGTAACGGGTGTAAAAATGACTCTAACACTTATCTTTGAGACATATACTTAGGACAGCTTATAACAGAATAGAACTTGTATTCATGTAGCATGATATATCAGTAGTATGACTATGAGAGTTCTAACCCAGGTGCTCCGAGGGGGGGTGAGGTGCGCGGGGGAAAATGTGGGTGCGGGGTAATGACGTGACCCCGGGACTTACCGTTATCTGTTTACATAAACAGAGATAACCGTTATCTATGTAGATAGTAATAACCATATTTGTTTATGTAAATAGATAGCCGGTGGGGGGGGGGAACCCTCGGTGCCTGAGTTAGAATTCTCATAATATATATTTATAATTTGCGTCGCGGGCCTGACGTCACCCGCGGACCTAAAATTCGCGGCGCGCGGGCCTGACGTGGCGTTCGCGGAACTGTCCGCCGCCGCGCGCACAAAGAAATAAATTTGCTCACTCCCCTCGGCCTCCACTTCATCCTCACCTGTAAAGGTGGTGGTGCTCGAAGAGGATTACCCGGGGAGGCTGTCCGTGGGAACGAACTCCTTGCAGAAGACGTTCATCCACGTGCCCCACGTCATTTTTTCTCACTCACAATGTTTGCTAATCGAGAGCACGGCTACGACTGAGGAACAAAGGGCTGTGCGAGAGCATCCTCCGTCGCACTGCGTATTTACAATTAATCGCATGTATATAGAATGACGATATATCTTTTATACGTTTCCCGATATGTGGGGGTAGATTTTCATGAAACGATGATTCAAGGGATCGATTGCCGCTGCATGACGCAAGCTTAGACAAAGAAGATGCGGATAGGTAGGCAAAATATCGATGCGAATATGACCTGTTGTCAAATACACAATCCCCCGATATAGGGGGAGGGGGGGGGGTAGATTTGTTGGCAAAACGATTGAAAACAGGTATCAACCGCCGCTGCATGATGCAAGCTTAGACAAAGAAGTCGTAAACGTCGGTGCAAACATCCCTCGATATGTGGGATAGATTTTTATGAAACGATGATTCAAAACAGGCACGGACAGGTTGCATTAAACAAATCGCGAGGCAATGTGGAATTAGGCAAGTTGAATAAAGGGACAAAGGAGTTGCAGATAAAATATATAATAAGTCAATTAGCGCTCAGACCTCAGTAGATATCTCGGAAGCATACCGAATCGGTCGCAATATGCAGTGGTAAAAATGGCTGAGCGTATCAAAGACGTTGAGTTCGAAAATGTTGGGAACATAGATAATAATATAGACATTGATAATGATTCGTTCGAAAATATGCGAATGAATTTTGAGAATTTAATAGACGAAGAATCTGACGAAGAGTTACCCGATGATAATGATTGCAATCAGAGTGAACATCCTGAGAATTTTGTGGAAAGAGTCATGTCAAATGCGCAAATCCGTGCTTTGAATCAGAGTACAAAATATTGTATGATTGATGTTTATTATACGTCGTATGATTCTCGATCACTGTGTGCAACGTGCATGATTGAAAGGGCGCAATACACATGGAGAGTAATGCGCATTATTCGAGATCATGAAACAGGTTCTTTTATTGCGCTAAACGGTCGATCTTGTACCAACTGCAGGCGATCAACGTTTCTGAAGATTCCATGTGACATGTGCCCAATATGTGTGTCTACACAATAAGAAAGACATTTATTATCAGTCAACGCACAGATGTCGATTTTTGAAGTAAAGTTTGCACAAGATCAATATCGCGTTCAAAGCATCAATCGATACTGTAATCGATCGTGTAAACTATATACCCTATGATCAGAAAGTACCGGGAATTTTTAAATAAAACAAAATAGAGTTAAATTTCAGGCAAATTTATTTTATCTCCTTCAAAATATGATCCATCTGAAGCAACACACATGTGCCAACGCTTGACCCAGTCCTCCATGCATCCCTGGTAGGCCGACGAAGGGATGGTCCTTAGTTCCCTCGTCGCATTCTCTTTGATCTCCTCGATCGACTGAAATCTCTTTCCACGAAGTGGCAACTTCAACTTGGGGAACAAAAAAAAGTCGCACGGGGCCATATCAGGTGAATACGGTGCTTGCTTGATGGTATTTACTTGATGTTTGGTCAAATAATTCAGTACAATTCGGGCTCGGTGCGATGGTGCGTTATCATCATGCAAAATCCAAGAATTGTCGGCCCACATTTCCGGCCGTTTGCGACGTACAGCATCTCTCAAACGCTTCAAAACGGATAAATAATATTCTTTGTTGACTATCTGGCCCGGTGGAAGGTACTCATAGTGCACAACGCCTTGGCAATCGAAGTAAACAGTCAACATCACCTTCACTTTTGAGCGGTTTTGACGCGGTTTTTTCGGTTTCGGCTCGTCTTCGAAGCGCCACTCGGACGATTGTTGCTTTGTTTCCATGTCAAATTCATAGACCCATGTCTCGTCGCCCGTAATTATCCGTTTCATGAAGGTTGGATCACTTTGGGCTTCAGAAATCATCTCTTCAGCAACTGTCTTTCGGTGGTGTTTTTGCAAGAAATTCAGATCCTTCGGAACGAGCCTGGCTGCCACGCGTCTCATACCCAAAACATCAACCACAATATGCTGTGCCGTTTCATATGCAATGCCAAGTTCACTAGACATCTCTCTTAAGCTGGTATGACGATTTTCAAGCACCATTTCTTTCACTTTCTTCACGTTTTCATCGGTGTTCGACGTCGATGGACGTCCGGAACGAGGGAATTCTTCCACCACTGTACGATCACTTTTAAAGTTTTTATACCACTCGTATGCTCTTGTTTTTGATAGAGCAGATTCGCAAAATGCTTTTTGCAACATTTTCAGTGCATCGGCACACGAAATTTCGTTCGCAACACAAAATTTCAAACAAACTCTTTGTTCAACAAAATTATTCATGGTAAAATGCGGCAAAATGAAAAAGTTGACTGATGTAAACAAACGCCAGGCAGACACTAATGATCGGATGGCACTAAAACCTGACAGATGTGCGTCTTAAGGTCGTACCAACATAAGAAAAAAAAATAAACCGGTTCCCGCATGCGCGGTACTTTTAAATAAAAAATTCCCGGTACTTTCTGATCATAGGGTACGTGCAAGTGCTGCTTGACATTTTATAGTGCGTGTTAATAATTGAAAAATGGAAAATAGTGAGCAAGTGGAACGCGAACTGCTCGAGCAATGCTCGCAGGTCGCAAATTTAGCAGAATGTTTTGCGTGGTTGCAACGATGCGACGAGTGCCTCGCGCAGCTCGAAGAATGTTGTAGTAGTGCCAAACGTCCACGGCTCACAGTCGGCTCTAAACAATCCATAGTGGCGAGAATCGCGCGACTTGCGGGTGCAAAAGCGCAATTAGAAAAGCGTTTCGTGCACTTTGGTGGTGGTGATGGGCACGCTAGTAGTAGCGCCGATGACAAAAAGTCGCTTGTGTGGCGCGAGATCGACGTTGCGTTTGAGTCACGTATTCTTACGGGTGCTGTAATAAACGCGGATTATATTGAGCCGCGGCATTTCTTGGAAGACGCTAGTGATTTGGTGATCGAGCAAGTGCGAGACGCTATCGCAAAACATGGAAGTGTAAAAGTGAACACTGTATTCAACGGTGAATTTGTAAACATTCGTGACGATCGCGATAATAAAAGTCTCGCGACGAAAAACTATGAATTGTACAGAGCATCAAATTTGCGCGAGTGGTATGAACGACGCGTTATTGAAGTAATAGTAGCAATGCTCGATGAGTTTCAGGAACGCGATAGTGGTTGGGCGTTACACCGAATACAGAACTTGATGGTGAATATACTACTGTGTCCAAAAAGTAAGGTGACATTGCATTTATTTCGAAAATTCTTTATTTATTCTTGCAAAGCAATTTTGTCCCCTTCAAAGTAATCCCCCCCTGATATAATACACTTATTCCAACGGATTTTCCAATCTTCGAAACAGTTGTAATAATCGATTTCAGGAATGGCCTTTAGCTCCTTCTTCGCAGCGGCTTGAATCTCTTCTATCGACTCGAAACGGTGATTCGTGATTTTTTAACCAAAAACTCGACTAATATCGTTCCACAACCACCGTATTCACCTGATTTGGCTCCATGCGACTTCTGGCTATTCAGCAAACTCAAGCAAGTCGATAGAAGAGATTCAAGCCGCTGCGAAGAAGGAGCTAAAGGCCATTCCTGAAATCGATTATTACAACTGTTTCGAAGATTGGAAAATCCGTTGGAATAAGTGTATTATATCAGGGGGGGATTACTTTGAAGGGGACGAAATTGATTTGCAAGAATAAATAAAGAATTTTCGAAATAAATGCAATGTCACCTTACTTTTTGGACACAGTAGTAAACAAACTTAATCCCATGCACGCGGGATGTTGCATCAAAATGCCGATGGAAGCAAGTGACAAACGTGCGGTAATTAATGTGCAATCGAAAGACAATGCTTGTTTTGCATGGTCGGTGGTGGCTGCCCTATACCCCGCCAAAAATCATGCCGACCGGGAATCGTCGTACCCACATTATTCGACTGTTTTAAAGTTTGACGATATACAATTTCCAATGAAAGTGAAAGACATTGGAAAATTTGAACGATTAAACGACGTGTCAGTGAACGTGTACGGTACCGAACTTGATAGAAAAGAAAAGATACAGTACGTTGTACCATTACGTCTGACTGAAGATAAAAAGGAGAAACACATCAATCTTTTTTACGTGGAAGGTAAACATGACGTCACCCACGGCCACTTTGCGTGGATTAAGAACCTGTCGCGACTGGTCAGCTCACAACTAAACAAACATAATGGAAGAAAGTACATTTGCGATCGGTAAGTGTAATAATAAAAAAATAAAAAATAAAAAATTCACACTTTTAATTATTGTTTAGTAAAAAATAATTTGTTTATTACAGATGCCTGCATTACTTCCACTTAGAGGAAAAGTTGCAGTTGCACGAAATGGAGTGCAAGAAAATAAATGACTGCGCCATCATTCTACCGAGAGAGGACCAGAAATGGCTAGAATTCGACTCATACAACAACAAGGAGCGCGTCCCCTTTGTAATTTACGCCGATTTGGAGTGCGTATTGAGGAAGATGGAGAATGAAGCAGAGAACACGTTGAGTTTCGCGTATCAACATCACAAGGTATTTAGCATAGCTTACTATGTTAAATGCTCGTTCGACGACGCGTTATCAAAGTATCGCTTTCGCCGCGATAAGGACTGTATTGCGTGGTTCGCGAAAGAATTAGAAAATTTGGCGCATGATATGAAAGCCCGAATATCCATCAATGTTTCAATGGAACAATTAACAAGACAGCAACAAGAGGCATTCTTGAACGCGACGAAGTGCCATATATGCAAAAAACCGTTTGTATCAGATAAGCGCCTTATCCGTAACGAGTGGCTTGATAATCAACGGGTGCACGATCATTGTCATCTGACCGGCAAGTACCGTGGTCCCGCTCATAATAAATGTAATCTAAATTATAAGAATACGTACGTTATTCCAATCGTTTTTCATAATTTGAGCGGTTACGACGCGCATTTTATAATAAAAGAAATTTCTACCGCGTTCGAAGGCAAGATTGATCTACTACCGGTAAATAAAGAAAAATATATTTCTTTTACTAAACATGTCGCAGCTACTGGCGTAGGAACAAAATCAGGCGAAGTACGAAATTGTATACGATTTCGATTCATTGATTCATATAAATTCTTAAGTTCGAGTCTCGAAAAATTGGCGTCATTTCTAAATATTGAACAATTAAAAATTACTCGTTCTGAATTTTCATCGTTATCGAACGAGGATTTCGAATTGCTCACACGCAAAAGTGTCTTTCCGTACGAGTACGTTGATAATGTCGACAAACTTTTAGAAACGCGTTTACCTCCGCGTGAATCGTTCTACAGTTCACTCACCGAGCAGACGGTATCAGAGCATGATTACGCTCATGCCGAGAACGTATGGCAGCGGTTCGCAATTGAAACCCTGGGCGAATACAGCGATTTATATTTGAAAACGGATGTTTTATTATTAGCCGACATTTTCGAAAACTTTCGTGATAAAAGCATGCAGAGTTACAGTCTGGACCCTGCGCATTACTATACATTACCAGGCTATACATGGGATGCAATGTTGAAAAAAACTGGTATAAGATTCGAATTGCTTACGGACATAGAAATGGTACTTTACGTGGAACGTGGGATCCGTGGCGGATTAAGTCAATGTTCGGGCAGATATGCAAAGGCCAATAATAAGTACATGAAATCGTACGATCCGTCAAAACCATCAATATATTGTCAATATTACGATGTGAATAATCTTTATGGATGGGCAATGTGCCAGCCGTTGCCATACGGTGAATTTAAATGGGTCGAAAACGTTGAAAATTTTGATGTAAACGCGATCGCATTGGACTCGAACACCGGGTATATATTGGAAGTCGACCTTGCATATGAAAATCATCTGCACGATCGACACAGTGACCTACCGTTCTGTCCTTCGAGCGATAAGTCTCCAGGGTCAAGGCAAAGTAACGCTTTTAGCGACAGTGCATGATAAAGAGCGTTACGTCATCCACTACCGCAATCTTCAACAGTGCACGCGTCATGGGCTTCGAATCGTAAAAATACATCGCGTACTTCAATTCGCTCAATCCACTTAGCTCAGAAATTATATAGAACTAAATACAGAATTTCGAACAAACGCGAAAAACGATTTCGAGAAAAATTTATATAAATTAATGAATAATGCAGTTTTCGGTAAAACAATGGAAAATGTACGTAATCATGCTGATATTAAATTAGTAACGCAATGGGAAGGCCGTTACGGGGCAGAGGCCATGATCGCTGCTCCGAATTTTCATAGCCGCAGCGTTTTCACAGAAAATCTGGTTGCCATAGAAATGCGTAAACTCTCGGTAAAATTTAACAAACCCATATATGTCGGCATGTGTATTCTCGACATTTCAAAAACCTGCCTTTACGAATTTTACTACGATTATATGCTACCATTGTATCAAGATAAATGTCAGATACTCTACACAGACACAGACAGCATGGTGATGGCCATCGAGTGCGATGATGTGTACATGGACATGAAACGTGATATCGCGAGATACGACACAAGCGATTATCCCGCGGACAATGTATATGATATGCCTCTCGTTAATAAGAAGGTTCCCGGGCTAATGAAGGATGAGAATTGCGGCATGATTATGACTGAATTTGTAGGGCTAAGAGCGAAAATGTATGCTGTGAGAGTAGAAGGGAAAAGAGATACGAAAAAGGCTAAAGGTGTAAAGAATAATGTAGTAGCGCGAACTATTACTTTTGAAGATTATAAGCGATGCTTGCACGACGATATAGAATTAACTCGCCGTTAAACATATATACGTTCAAAATTACATGAGGTGTATACTATTAATGAGAAGAAAGTTGCGCTTAATTCAAAAGACGATAAGCGATACGTTATCCATGATTCAACAAAAACATTACCGTGGGGACATTGGCGTATACCATTGTAATATATATTTAATGTGTCACGTTTTATTATAAGTTGTATCAGTATTATGCGATGTATTGTTATATGTTTTTATATTTAGAAGTAGTATTTACTATATTTTTTCATTAAACCTATTTTAATACGTTTCTTTATATTGAATGTATGTATGCCTCACGTTGTATGTGTGTGTGTGTGTGTGTGTGTGTGTGTGTGTGTGTGTGTGTGTGTGTGATATCTTCTAATTCATGTGTAATAATTGTATTAAACGAGGACAAAGAGAGAAAATAAAAAGTGTAATCATATATTTTTTTTTCATGTATTTATTGTTCACAATATATATATGTTTCTTACAAAATTAAATAACATCATTTTTATTTATCCACGAATTATGCGATGCATCGAATCCCAGCCATTTCACGTAAACTTTGTTTCCTTTCTTCTTTAAAATTTTCTGCACTAAATAAACATCAGGATATTTCGCTTGATGTAATTCATGTTCATAAAATGCACCCGCGACGCTTTTTCCGCGATAATCTTCCAATAAATACGTGATGGGATTTGTATGCTGCACTTTAACGATCGTAAACACCTCGGTTGTCCAATTTGGAGTATAGTTTTTTCAAAAATTGTCTTGTGTTTGCTCACGCGTACCTTAGCTCCAACCTTGAATTTCGCAGGTGCAGCGATCTTAACGTGGCTATACACCGTCGAGGAGCTTTTTAGCCAATTCTGGCGTTACATCCACGGGTCGCATGCTTATCGTACGATGAAACGCGCGGTTGTAATCTGAAACCAGACGCGGTAGTTCGTCGACCCACTTGTAAGATCCTTGCAACGTAAACATTTTCCACATCTTCTCCTTCAAAGTTCTATTGAAGCACTTAATTATCGATGCTTTCATCACCGAATACGTGGAATAATGATTAATGTTGTGCTTTTTCAAAAGTTTCTGCACATCGACGTTGTAAAACTCCCTGCCCATGTCCGTTTGCAAGTTGCGTGGACATCTTCCGCTCTTCCGAATTATCTCGGCGATGACGTCAGCTGTCTCTTTTCCGCTCTTGCTCTTCATCGCTACTGCCCATGCAAATTTGCTCAACGCATCAATGACCGTTAGTATATAATGATGACCTTTGTTAATATTTGAATATGGACGCATCTCGACGATATCAGCTTGCCACAGATCGTCGAATCCTTTGATTATAACACGTCTTCTTGGAAAATGTCGTCTCGCTGGAGCGTGTAATTCCTCGACGAGACGTCGTCTTTCGGAGCTAATTTTCTTTGATGAACTCATGTTTTTGTAAACTCGCGATGTAATGTAAATCAGCTTCGTTTATTTTCTATCATCCTTCAGTAACCATTTTTTGTCCTCCGGTTTCTGTCGATTAGATAATTTTTCATACTCATTCTTCATCCGATTTACGCTCGTTCGATAACCATCTAATACTCGATCTCGAGATTTTTCACAACGATCCTGAGCCGCGTGATAATTATCCGTCAATCGTTCCCCAACCGTCCGATTTTTATTTAAGAACCGTTCAAAGTCATTCGTTAGACGTTCGTACCCGTCTTTTCGGCGTTCATTGCCGCTCATTTTTTTTTTTTATCGCACGTCCTTTTCGGACAAAGTCAGCTTCCTGTCTGACTCGTTTCGCGGGATATGCGTTTAATTTATAATTATACCGGCTTCGCGAAGTTCCTCGATGATGGACAGCATCTCGTTGCCGTGAGCATCGTTGCCGGCTCTATATGAAGCGTCAAGCAATCGGAGTCGATCCACCAACTCATTGGGATCGTCCCAGTGCACGTAATCGATCTTATTATCGTTCAGTATCATAGCGCGAGGTATTCCCTTTCCGGATTTATTCTTTCTCTTTGGTGTAGATTCAATTGACATCAATGGCGCAATCACGTATTTATACTTGTATCCTCTGTTGCCCCGTAGTCGACTCTGCGCGGTGAAATTTTTTCTATGTACGTTTGTAGCCAACAATATGCTCTTGTACTTTTGCAAATCGTCCTCCTTATAGAGAAAATCATCGGGCAATCTTTTAAAAATCAACTCATAAAGACCGGGTGTGCCAACGTATCGCACGCCGTCGATAATAATGTTATCATCGATGTCCACGTCAAACTTCTTATTACCAAGCATCATTTCGTCCCTGTCGAGACGAACGCCATATATGGTGTCTATACTTTTCTCCGATCCACCACCACCGCTGAGGAACTCGCCGATGTACTTTTGACCGAGTGGACCCAAATGTTGCGATAACGTTTTTCGACCTTCCAACGTTTGCATCTGATGTTGAACAGTTGTTCCGAATGAATCGTTTGTGGTTTCGAAGACGTCCTCGAGAACCTTATTCGTTGATTTTGCTGCTCCAATCGTAGGTGTTTTCGTCGACGGTCCTGGCGATTCTATCATTGTAGAATGAAGCACAGGTGAATCCAACGTGACGTTAGAACGTTTCCTTTCTCCCGATGGTAATTTTGAATATTTGTGAGATGCTCCACCGTCGTCGTCGTCGTCGTCGTCGCTATCCCTGTGTTTTTTCTTAGTATGTTTCGACTTTTCCTCTTTGATATCTTTAACCTCTTTCTTAATCGGCTGGGATTCCTCGACAATCTGTTTCAGAGGTTCAACGATAGGCTTGAAACGTCTCTCCATCGCGATCTCTTCCTCAATTCGACCAGTTTTCAGAGCGCGATGTTTCTTCCCGATCGCCTCGCTCGTTTTTTCAATCTCCATCGCGAGTTTTTCGCGATTACGCACATTAGCCATGATGAACGTCTCTGTTCAAGGTATCGAGAACAACTAATCGTTTCACGGTACCGCGAACTTGTTAAATCCTTTTCTGTATCGTCCATTAGTGAGCGAACTATCCTTGTCTATCACTAGAAATCCGTACTCACGCTGCCAACAAGCACGACATAATGCGCAAAATTCGTCGTACGACATGTCGTTGTTCACGTGATCGTTGTAAATATGTTTCAGGTTAGTACCATCCTGTTTAAACAGGATTAGGAGATTGGCATTATCGCGTATCAGATGTTTCGGTATCCTCGCGTACGTTTGACACAGGTAAAAGCAGTCGACATTCGAATGACGACCCATCGAAAAGTATTCTCTGATCGCATCCTGCTTATCGCATGCAACGTCGTCGAAGACAAAGATCGAATTCGGACGCGACTCGCTCGGCGGAACGACATCGCTGTTATTTGAGAATGTAAAGTATCCGATTTCATCGATCGATGTCAACAGATTTTCGAGATATCGATATTTTAGTTGCATTAGCGACTTGGAATAAATATAAACATTTTCAAAACGTACACCGTGCGGACTCTCGAGCAGGCTTATAAGAACATTAGTCTTGCCGCACGAGGATGGTCCCGCAATTATAGCGCGGATGGTACTCGGCAACAATTCACCGTGCTTCCTCAACAGCGCGCTGCCCCCAATCATTTGCAATTTTTCGTCACAGTTTGTGACGCGTATCGTACGCGACTGCCGCACGAATTTCATGATTCACACTAAACTCGCGTGACACGTCGAGCGCCTATTTATAGGCACGCGGAACCGCGAGTTGCTCAGTAATAAAAATGTTTCTCACGCTGTCACATCCCTGTGATATTTTAGATTTGAGCGCTGAGCAGTTGGAATATATACCGAAAGTCGTATTGTTACACGTATACGGCAACTACGTCGATCGTGTGGGACAGGCTTCCGAAGCATATAAGAGCGGACCCGGAGGTGGGAACGTATCGTCGCTGTGACGAGCATCACAATCAGCCGTGGCAGAGAACGCACATTGACGGTCCCGCGCCGAGAATTAAAGATTGCGGCGAATGTCAGCGTCGAGCGAAGGCTGCGTCGGAGGTCTGCTGAATCGAGCGATAAACGCGCTTCCTTTCGAATTACATATTCCCGGCTATCAGTTTTGCGGTCCGGGCACTCGGTTGAAGAAACGATTAGCTAGAGGCGACAGAGGCGTAAATCCATTGGACGCAGCGTGCCGCGAACACGATATTGCGTACTCTCTTAGCAACGAACTCGTCAATAGACACGCGGCGGATAAGGTGCTCGCCGATAAAGCGCTGGGACGTGTCATCGCAGGAGATTCGACTATCGGCGAAAAAGCCGCCGCTGCAGCCGTTTGGACAGCGATGAAGGCCAAGACCAAGATCGGCATGGGTATGAAGGCGAGAAAGAGGAAAACAACGACAAAGAAAACGATGAAAAAACGAATACTTCCGTCGGCGAAACGAGGCGGTGTGTTACCGATCCTGCCAATGTTAGGCGTGCTCGGATCTTTAATCGGTGGTGCAGCCGGTGTAGCGAAAGCGGTAAACAACAGCAAAGCCGCGCGACGTCAGCTCGAGGAGCTGCAACGTCACAATCGCGCAATGGAGCAAGGTCGCGGGCTTTATCTTGCTCCGTACAAGCGTGGACGAGGATTGTATCTTGGACCATATAAACGCGGACAAGGAGTAACGGCGAAGAAAAAAAAAAAACGTCGAGAAAACGATAAAAATGCCCGAGGGAGTGACCACCGATGTGCAATTAAACTGTCTGGCGAAACGTATGCGCATACCATATTTTAGAGGAGTGTACATGCGTAATGCTTTACCGACCAGTGGCGTACGAAGAAACGAAAGCGGTATTGTCAATCTAGACGATATCGCGGGCCCTGGGACTCATTGGGTCGCATACGTAAAAAGGAGCAACCGCGTAATTTATTTCGATAGTTTTGGTAATCTTCGACCGCCTCGAGAACTGGTGCGATATTTCGGAAGCAATGTTACGATTGAGTACAATCGAACGTCCTATCAGACGTACGATCAAAGTTTCTGCGGACAAATGTGCTTGCGGTTTCTTCAGACTGTCGACCTTTAAAAGACCGACGAGATACCGCAAAGTCTCAGTATTCGTCGAGCGCTTTTTCCATCATGTCGTTTACCCTAACGCTGAGCGGAAAGAGCAACGTTTTCGCTGCAAATTACTCTCCGGCGATAGATTTAACCGATGCCGAATACGAACTCGGTCTAACGCTTTTTGAAACTTACAACACGATACCGAACGTGAACGCCTCGAACAATAAATTCTATTTCGGCAAAAACGATGCGGAGATTACGATACCCGAAGGATCGTACGAGCTGCCGGCCATAAACGAATTTTTGAAACGCGCAATTTCGCAGAAACGTCCACGACGCAACGCACCCGATACCGGTGACGTTGTCCGCGGCGATATCGGCGTGTTCAATGATGACAACGAGGAAGAAGAGTTCCCGATAAGGATTCGCGCAAATTATAACACAATGAAGTGCGAGATTAAATGTGCATACACAATAAACTTTAATAAACCAAACAGCATTGGATCGCTGCTGGGATTCTCGAAGCGCGTACTGCAACCGCGTAGATGGTATGAATTGGACCAGTCGATCAACATAATTAACGTAAATATAATTCGTATTGAATGCAGTGTAACTGCAGGTGCATACAACAACGGTGCGCGTGTGCATACGATTCATGAATTTTCGCCGAGTGTGCCTTCAGGATATAAGCTCAGTGAAAAGCCAAATCAGATCATTTACCTTCCAGTAATCGTACGGAGCATTACGACTCTCACCATACGAGTTGTCGATCAAAACGGACGATTGTTGGACTTTCGTGGAGAAGAGATTACAGTTAGGTTGCACGTTCGAAAGCGAGCGTGACACATGAGATGCTTGTGTTGAGTGGAACCGAGCGCGCACGGAGAGATACCGCATTCTTTACAAGGACGGTGACATCATCGATTGATAATCCGACTCGGTCAACTGAGAAGAAAAAGCTCAGCGCATCAAACGTTAAATTTTTACAATCACTGGGATTCGCGGTACGAAAATCTTAAAAATGACTGATATTCTAAACGTCAGAGACGAGCCGATCTTTGACGATCGAATCGTCAAGATTAAAACCCACGCTTATTCGCCGTATGCAAACACAACGTACGGGCACAGCGATGAGATAAGAATACCCATACAACAACAAGATTTGTATACATTGCCGTACGAGATTTTCCTATACGTCGAGGGGAGAATTACGAAACAGAATAGACCTGAAGGGGCCAGCGGTGACGTGGTATTGGGAAATAATTGTGTTGCGTTTATGTTCGACGAGATAAGATACGAGTTGAACGGCGTTGAAATTGATCGTAATAGAAACGTGGGCATAACCAGCACGCTGAAAAACTATGTAACGCTGTCATCCGACAAAAGCGTGATTCTGCGAAATGCCGGCTGGGAAACGCAGATGACTACCGCTGACAGGTATTTCAATTTCTGTGTCCCGCTCTACGTGCTGTTGGGATTCTGCGAAGATTATAAACGCATGGTGATCAATACTCGTCACGAGTTGATCTTAATACGAGCGCGCAACGATAACAATTGTCTGAAGGGTAATTCGGCGTTGGAGCCCGTTCTCGAGTTGTTTAAAATTCAGTGGCGAATGCCGCATGTGCTCTTGAGTGATATAAATAAACTTTCGATGCTGCGCACTTTGGAGAGCGGACGATATCTCAGCATGGCTTTTCGCTCGTGGGATCTTTACGAGTATCCACTATTGCAATGCACTACCAAGCATTCGTGGGCTATCAAGACCGCTACTCAGCTCGAGAAACCGCGTTACGTCATTTTCGCTATGCAAACCGGCCGAAAAAATAACATGTCTGAGGACACGAGCAGATTCGACCATTGCAATTTGACCAACGTGAAACTTTATCTGAATTCTGAATCTTATCCCTACATCGAAATGGATCTTGATTTTGCCAAAAACAAATGGGCTATTCTATACGAGATGTACGCGCGTTTCTGCAAAAACTACCTCGGATACGAGTATCTCGAGCCGAATCTCACCGTCACCAACTTTCTAAACAGAGGTCCGTTCTGCATAATTGATTGCAGTCGGCAAGTCGAATCGATTAAGAGCGCAACCGTTGACGTGCGAATAGAATTCGAAACTAAAGATAACGTGCCGGAGAACACCGGCGCGTATGCACTCATAATACACGATCGCGTGATTCAATATAACCCGGTGACAAACATTGTGCGCAAAATCACCTAATTCTGCGCATATATATTATACGATACATCGACATGAACCACAGTCTTCGTTCCGACCGCGACATGTCCGTGCCGACGTTCGTGGATCTGCAAGGTTTTCCCCTTGGACGATTAAGTGGTTTCATCGTAAAAGAATTTGCGGCGTTAAGAGGGGGAAACGTTCTCGCGCATTATATTTTTGACAGTCCCCAGCCATGGGATTGGTTGATGAAATCCAAAAAATTCTGTGCTTCCTGGCTCACTGCCTGTCATCATGGACTAAGATGGGGCACCGACGGGGTGGTTCCGTACCGGAAAGCGAGACAAGTGATTACGACTGCAGTACTGGGTGCTGAAAATTATGACAACAAGGAGGTTGTGTACGTCAAAGGGCACGAGAAACGAGAATGGCTGGGAGAATTACTTCTGGACAGTCGACGAGAATACGCATACATCGAGAGCCTGGATGTGGATTACGAAGACGTGGATAGTTTAAATAATCTAGATGATGCTAATACTTTTCAATGTGGACAACACCGTACGAATAAACATTGTGCAATGCAAAATGTATTCAAACTTTTCAATTGGTGGGCACAATTACATGAATAAACATATGTAATATACGAGATACGTTTTATTCCTTTCCCCACCATTATATCAACGTTTCTCCAACGTTTTTTGTGTTTCATATAGGTTGTTCATGTTTTATATAGATTGTTCATATTTCGTTTAACGTTCTTATACATGTTTCATTTAGTGTTTCACATTTCACGTACGCCATGTACGTTATGTTTAACGTTTCGTTCTTGTACAACGTTGCTGCGAAAACGTGTCGTGACATGTAATAACGATGATGATGCAATTATTGAAAAAGGGGGAAGCATCCCCTCTCCTATAAAAAATTCAGAAGCATAAACGTGTCGAGACATGTTCAAGGCTACCGATTAAATTATTGGAAAAAGAGGAACTTCCCCTTCTCCTTCTTAGAAAATTCCAGTAACATTAATCACAAAAAACGTCATGTGCAACGTTGTCGGACCGTGAAAAAAAACGTGTCGTGACATGTTCGAGTGATAACAAAGAAATTACTGAAAAGAGGGGGACTTCCCCTTCTCCATTTAAAAAAAGAAAAATCCAGAACTATTAATCGCAAAAAGTCTCACGATTTGCAATCAGTCTTGCATCAGTTGCTCGTGCGAACGGTTCAGACAACGCAACGCTCTTGAAATAAGCGCAATGGCACTTTATTACGTTCCGATCGAAGCGTGCAATAAATCGTAAGTATCATTTTATACATATAAATTATATTTTATTCAATTACTTTTTATTGTACGTTTCATTCATCTCCATTTCTTTTCAGCACGTCTTCAGATTCGCGGTATACACCGCGTATTCTAAGCAGAAGGTTCCCGTTAACCTTAACATCATACAAATGGATTGATATTGACATCAGCGTGACATCAGTTTCATGCTCCGTGGAGATATCGCTCGGCGATACACGCGGCAACCGGATTATTCTACCATACAGAACATGGAGAACTCTGATCGAGAAACGTGTTGACATCGAGCGATTCGTCCAGTCAACGGAGACATCATCATCGTTAACGATACACGACCTTACCATGCAACTTGTTAAACTGAACGAACAAAGTATTGTTAAATTAACGTTGCACAATGCATGTATTTATCTCAAGCCTGCAACCGTGCTATTCTTATACGAGCTAGAGCATTGCATTGAACATGTATATTTTACGTTATATCAAAGCATCGCTATTGTGACTGAGAAATTTAAATATTTCGTAAACTTTTTCCGTCAAAATTGTGTCGTGAATAAACGCGAAGCTATACATATGTTGCGCAAATCTTACGATAAGAGTTCGCAGATCAAGTGTGAATTAATTGCTTATGCTATTGATATTATTGTACACGATGCATTGTACACTGAATAAAATAAATGCATTTAAACATACGCTCTAAAATTATTTTCTCTCATCATTTCCACATTATAAAATATTATATGGTTCTAGCTTTCCCTCTCCCGGCATCCTCCATCCCCACAGCGGATACATACCGCTGTATTGCGCGGGTGACTCCACCTCTCAGTAAGTCCCCGCGCCATTTTGCCTACCTATCCGCATCTTCTTTGTCTAAGCTTGCGTCATGCAGCGGCAATCGATCCCTTGAATCATCGTTTCATGAAAATCTACCCCCACATATCGGGGAACGTATAAAAGATACTCGTCATTCTATATACATGCGATTAATTGTAAATACGCAGTGCGACGGAGGATGCTCTCGCACAGCCCTTTGTTCCTCAGTCGTAGCCGTGCTCTCGATTAGCAAACATTGTGAGTGAGAAAAAATGACGTGGGGCACGTGGATGAACGTCTTCTTCAAGGAGTTCGTTCCCACGGACAGCCTCCCCGGGTAATCCTCTTCGAGCACCACCACCTTTACAGGTGAGGACGAAGTGGAGGCCGAGGGGAGTGAGCAAATTTATTTCTTTGTGCGCGCGGCGGCGGACAATTCCGCGAACGCCACGTCAGGCCCGCGCGCCGCGAATTTTAGGTCCGCGGGTGACGTCAGGCCCGCGACGCGAATTATAAATACATATTATGAGAGTTCTAACTCAGGCGCTGAGGGTTCCCCCTCCCCCCCTTTCGGCTATCGTTTTACATAAACAAATATGGTTATTACTATCTACATAGATAACGGTTATCTCTGTTTATATAAACAGATAACGGTAAGTCCCGGGGTGACGTCATTACCCCGCACCCACATTTCCCCCCGCGCACCTCACCCCCCCTCGGAGCACCTGGGGTAGAACTCTCATAGTCATACTACTTATATCGTATATCAAATACTATATCTATATTTATATTCATAATTACAAGAATATTATTATCATAATAATATTAACTAAAGATATACATACATACATAGTTTAAGCAATACTTAGATTTTAATTTGAATTTAAATTTAAATTAGATTTAAGCTTAAACAAATAGTGTATATAAACTAATAAAGTTCTTCCCAATGGTATTATTCTTCTTGACGACTTAGGCAATATGTTGTACCCATGGAACAAGAATATTGCATGTGATGGGAGCCGTTCTATATCATCTATGAAGATAATTATTTGAACCCAGTCCGGAAGGATGGCTATAATTTGGTATCCAATAGCGAATCCGGAAGCAGGAAGCAGTCCAAGGCCCTCACTCAATAAGTAGTGATGATAAAGTTACTCTATATGCAGGGAAAAAGTGAGTTGCACGGAACCTGCGTGTATGTACTGTATGACAGGGAAATTGATTTTTTACTTTAGTTGATTGTCGGTCATCTACTAAATCATTAGTTAAATAACAACATATCAATTAACTGATAAGATGGTCAACTTGAAGATTTATAATTTTGTAACAATACAGTTACGATTAAGTGATTTAAACGTAAAGTTTATGGGAGGAAGTTTGAGATAAAGACCTTGTCATTTTGACACATTTTGACACAATAGTAATTGTTAAAGTGCTACATATAACTTGCTATCTGCTGAGAAGAGCTCAAATGAGAGCAAATTAACTTTGATAAACTCATGAATTAAGAAAGATAATAGAGAGTTTAAACTCTTTAACAAGGGTTGCATTTATCTTGCACGAATTTGTTATATACGCTCTGTGAATGTAAATGGGATAAAATGTAAGAACTGGGAAGAAAATTCATATAAAAAATTTTGCACAAAAGGTGAAATAATTATTCACTTTAGACTAATTAGATATGGAAAATTTACTGTTACTAACATAATAGTCATAAGAATTGAATACAATTTATAAAAGTTGGAGTGAATTGTAATAACAGAAGTAACTCCGAATTTAATTCTGACTAATTATTTATGTTATTTATTTGTTTTGTACACACCTACATACTTGCTTGTTTATTTATTTAAAATTTAAATTTAAACTGAACTGGATTGAACTAAGTTTAAAGTGAATTAAATTAAAACAAATTAATTTAATTTATTTAAATTAAGTAGAATACGCCTGGAGTAGCTATTTAAAAATAGACGGATTTGTTGTGGTGTATAGAAACGAAGAGAAAGAACGGTTCCAGAAATCTGGAAGATGAAAGATTCATTATTGAGAGTTGGACTGTCCCTTTCTCAACCATAGGAGAGAATCCATAGTAGCTCGTTTTGTTTAGAGACCTGAAAAAAGATTAATTTTACAAGTAATATTATAAGGATATAATTTGTAGGAAGAATTGAGTTAATCAACAAATTGATAGGCTTTGAGACTACTCACCGAATTTTAAACTGAATGGAAATAGAAATCTTATGCCTGGGGCTTGGATAATAAATCTTGGATCGTCGGATTGAGGATTGAACTGTATTTACCAAATGAGGCAAACAATCCTGAAATTAATAGAAAAAGTATAATATGTATAATTGAGATGAGACAATTAGTGATAATGAAATATTGAAAAAGATTTATTTTGAGAAACTCATCGTTAAAGTAAAATACGCCCGGAGTAGCTACTTAAAAATAGATGGATTTGCTGTGGTGTATAGAAATGAAGTGAAAAAACGGTTCTGGAAGATGGAAGATTCAGTATTGAGAGATGGACTGTCTCTTTGTCAATCATAGGAGAGGATCCATAGTAGCTCATTTTGTTTAGAGATCTGAAAAACAGAAATTTAAAAATTTAAACTCAGTTTAATAGAGATTAATTTTAGAAGCAAAGTTATAAGAATATAATTTGAAAAAAGAATTGAATTATAACAACAATTGATAGGCTTTGAGATTACTCACCGAATTCTAAACTGAATGGAAATAGAAATCTTGCTTGAGGCTAGGATAATAAATCGTGGATCGTCCGATCGAGGATTGAATTGTGATTGCCAAAGGAAGTAAACAATCCTGAAATTAATAAAAGAAGTATAATATGTATAATTGAGATGAGGCAATTAGTGATAGATTATAATGAAATATTGAAAAAGATTTATTTTTTGAGAAACTCATTGTAAATCTGATTTGAATAAAAATCCAAGTCCATGGTTATGTAGTGGATTTTGGCTCTTTAAATTGAAGAGCAGATTACTGATATTTTATATTCGTAGCCTAGATAATTCAAACATCTGTAACTTCTGAAACATGAATACATGTGCGTTGTTATATATATAATAGATGTGCATGAGTATAATTATATATATATATATATATAGAGTGTATACGTACCGACGCAGTGATGATTTGTCTGCAATAATAACTATTGGATACTCCGTTTCACTATTTAATTTGATGGAATGCTTCTATCATTTAAGACCTTGCGGTGATGTCTGGAAATTTTATAATGAATATGGACAGAATTACCTTTACTATTGACATGTCAAGCATAAACAACGGTACACAGATCAGGTCAGAGCGGTATTTTGAACATGATACACTGCCGCGTTCACAAACCCAATCAATATTGTAACAAGGTTCACAAACGGGTTTATAAATGCGTTCCAAAGACCATTTATCGAGTGCGTTCAAGGGTCCCTGGGAAGCGCTTCTAGATACATCAGTCTGTGCTAGGATATAAACAATCTTATTGGGCGCTTTAAGGATATGACGAAATGAGGAAAATTAAACATCTGGCAACTCATGTGAGGTAACATGAAACTTAAGGTACGCTCACGTGTGGGTTTATGAAATCTGGCTAACCATATGAGTTGATAGGATTCTGAATGTGCATAGGGGTATTCTAATTATTATAAAATTTAATAAATACGGAGGCTATACTTTGAATTTAACTGTCCCCTGCTTTCGGAGTAGGCCCTGCATCGCTGGAGTAGCGGAAGAGATTCCCGCCACCGAGTCGAGCCGTTGCGGGGGCGGAGGGGTTCGAAGTGCCTTCCCTGCTATTCAACTGGCAGCAATGTATTGCTATGCTATGAATACCAAATTAAACTAGGCGCATGCGTAACATGTTACACAAAAATCCCGCCGTGATGTATGTTATGGCCTGCGACTTACATGCATTTGGTTAACCTTTACAAGTTAGAGGATAATGCCCCTGGCTAAAGACGTGCATGTCGTTGGGAGACTTGAGTTAGCTAGAAGGAGATATTGTGGGCCTCGAGGGCTTGGTGGGCGCGCGTTTTTGGGGGGCCTCCCTGCTTCTCCCTTAGGAGAGTTACGGATGGCTTCCCCCGGAATTCTGGCCGCACCTGGATTCGCCTTGACCCATTGAGTCAATGTGAGTTGTTTGTACCTTGCGTCTAGCCAATTTCCCGAGGTGGACAAATAACAGCCTATAAATGGACCAGGACGATTTAGAAATTCCGGTCCCTTTTCAGTTTTTCCTCATTTAATTGCCCCGAAGGATTTTTTCTAATATGGAATGCGGTCTAGACATGGAGTCTAGCGAATATTTGTACTTAGATGGCAACTCTGCGTCTTAGGGAAGACATAGGATGGGGCGAGCGTAGTATAGAGGCGTTATGTAGTACACAGTAGACCGGTGCTTGGAGGCGCCGCAGCTTTACATTAATATGTATAGCAGAGATGTAACCTGGATTACACGTCAAACGCTCCCTGCTAGTGTTTTACACTCCAGCTGGGGTGTAGCTTTTTGTTCATTCGGCAGGGCAATATGTCTGAATCACGAAAGAAACCATCCCCAGGTAGTCGGATTCCTGGGGCCCGGCAAAGTGCGAACTTCGTTCCCGCTCGCGCTGGGTCGGCGGATTATCCGGAAGCCCATAAAGGAAATGCGAGGACGTCGCCGGAGAGCGCCCTCGCTAGAAATGTTATCTCCAGGAATACTACTAATAAAAATAATGCCAAGCCGAGAGTTCTCACATCAGAGAGCGTTTGCCTAAATTATAAGATCAAATTGCCTACTATGAAAGGGAAAAGAGGCATCGTTCTCGATTCAAATGAGGAAGAAGTGGAAATATCTCGCGAAGACGTGGTAGTGGTGAAAGATGAGTCAAACTTTTCAGGCATCAAGGGTAAGAATGAGAGGACTAAAAAAGTAGAGCCTAAGGGCAAGAGAGTTGAAAGCCTCGAAAAGATAAAAAAAGATAATTCCGTATGCATGGATGAAGTCAAAGATGAGGAGGAACTGGCTCTAGATGAGTCAATTATGACTAGAGGAAGGACAAGGAGCCTTTCCCAAATGAGTCCACCCAAGACCAAAGTCTTAGATACCAAAAAGAAAAAAGCCTCCGTCAGAATAGGCAGATGGAAAACAGACTTAAGCGACGAGACATGGGATAATGTAGAGTCAATTGGGAAAATTCCCAGAAAAAAAAGAAAAGTCGGTATCACCAAGGCGGAAAAAGCGCTGACACCCGACCAGAAGGAGGTTAAACCGATTATAGACCGATTTGAGATTATATCGGCTGCAGAGATCGCTGATGAAGCCATCAAGGCTGCGAACGACGGGGAAGCGGCAAGGCTCGCTTGCCTTAATATCAAGGGGGACTTGAACAGGAGAATTAAACTAGCTCTGTATGTATGTTGGGCTGCTGCCCAGAAACTGGCAATTCGTGCTGGACTGGCGGGCGACACGACATATAACAAGAACAAATGCCTTGCCCTACAAAAAGAAAACGAGGATATTAAAAAGGAAATGGAGAGGTGGTTATCGGTGACTACTAGTAATCAAATAACGGTAGAGGTGCAAATATATCAAGCGCCAAAAGACGCGGAAAAGCAACATGTAATGGATAGTAAAAATGGTAGAAAAGGCCCTTACAACTAAAAGGGTAAAGGCAATATGAAAAGACTGAACATAAACACGGTTAATGAGCGGCCACCTTTAAATAATGCGCGGAGTTATCATGAATATAAGGGGATTTCTTGGGATCCCCGAATAGGAATCAATGAAAATAGAGGAACTCTAAAGGATCATCAACTCTGGACTCACCATGGCACTGTAGAATATGGTAGCATAGATACGGGAGAAGACACGATAGGCCTTGGGCCGGAATGGACTACACAAACCAATAAAAAGGCGCTAAGCCGCGGTGACTCAACATACGCCCAGAGAACGATGTTGGAGCCTAGGAGAGAAGGTAATAATGTATATACGAACGAAATATACGAAAACACTCTGCCCGCACAGTGGGGGGCGTTCCCGAGATGGGATACTAATAAACTGCCGCCAAGGGAAAGGGAGGCCAATGACTTTCCTAACTCAATCCGAGGAAACAAAGATAACACCAGCAAACCAGTGAAGAATAAAGAAACACGTAAAGAAAGAGAAGCAGACGGGCTCAAGAATAAAAGGCAATCTGCTGAAGATGGAATGGAGAAGAAAACAACGAAACAAATGATAGAAGCAGCTAAAAAGAAAATCCCTACTACCACGGCAATCACGATCACTAGGGGTATTAATGGGCCATCCTACGCCAACATTTTAAGAAACGCCAGAGATAAAATTTCCCTAAAGGATATTGGGATTCAAGAGACTAAAATTAAAAGGGCAGTAAATGGAGGAATCATTATCGAAATGCCCGGAGAGGACATGACCGAAAAAGCGGATGAGCTGATCAAGCTGTTAAGACAGCAATTTAACGACGACGATGTAAGATTCCTACACCCAACAAGAACGGGAGATATCTTAATATCTAATTTTGATGACTCGGTAACACAGTACGAGGCAAAATTAGCGATCTCTGAGCAAGGGGAATGCCCTATCTCCGACGTGAAAATAGGACCAATAAGACATATGAGGAATGGTCTATATTCAATATGGGCGAGATGCCCGTTGGCTGCAGCAATTAGAGTTGCCGAAGCTGGTAAAGTAAACTTAGGATGGTCAAATAGTTATGGTGGTATTATTAGAGCAACGCCCACTGCAGTGTTACCGCTGCATGGCTTTGGGGCACACTAGAGAGAGATGTCCCTCCATAGTTGATAGAAGCGGTTGCTGTTTCAACTATGGCTGTGACACGCATAGAAGGAAAGAATGTAGGAACAAACCATCCTGCCCAGTCTGCCAAGAACGTGAACCAACCCATGACCATAGCCCTGGAGGAAAGGGTTGCAAGCCTGTACCCCCAAAGAATATGCAAAGGGGAAGCCCGGAAAGAAGAACACCCCCGGCCTTTAGACCAGAGGCCTCACAAAATAGAGGCGGCCCAGTTAGGGAAAAAGGTAATAAGACGAGAGTCGAATGTGAGGAAAATAGGAAGGGTGAAATCAGCCTAACAAGTCCTAAGGATGGAAATAAACAGGGTATGGAAAGACCTATGGCGAAAAGAAGACCAAGAAAAGTAGGTTCAGTAAGTGAACTAGAGACGTACAAATCCCCAATTGAGGATACCCCTCCCCCCTTGGAAGAAAAAATTGAGAAGATGGCTGAAGAGGGTTTCTCTACACCGACTAGCAGAAACTTCGAAGGCCTAATATTCAGCAGTCCAAAGGGGGAAAAATCGAAAGAGAACGTTGGAGAAGTAAATTTGGAGAAAATAAAGACCCTTATTGAAATGTCACGACAAAAGGAAGAATACCCACCGGATGGGGAGAAGTTCATGGAAACGTCGCCGGAGACTAAAGTGACTAGTAAGGAGGCGCGGAGGACCTCCAAAGATAACGATTCAGACCTGTAATGGGCTTCACAATACAAGCAAATATAAACCGCTGTAAGGCAGCCTAAAATGTGCTTGCAAAAATATTTGATGACAGAGATATCTCGATTGCAATAATCTCAGAACCTAATAGCGTTCCAGAAGATTCCCGGTGGTACGGGTCCGCTGACAGCCCCTCGACGGTTGCAATAACATGGCAAAGCAATCGTACCCGCAGAGATGCCAAAAGTTAGATTCGAGCAAAGGCTACGTAGTAGTTAGATGAGAAATTATACTAATCGGTTGTTACTTCTCCCCAAATAAACCATCGCGAGAATATGACAATTTCCTAAATGATTTAAGCTTCGTTTACAAAAAATACAAAAAGGAACCAATTTTAATACTGGGTGACTTTAATGCTAGGTCGCACGCTTGGGACACTGCCCAAAATTTCAAGGGTAGAATGACAGAGGAATGGGCTGCGGAAACAGGGCTCGTTCTCTTAAACCTAAAGAATGCGGCTACAACCTACCACCCGAGAAGGTCATCGACGATTGATCTATCCTGGGCGAATTCAGGATAAGGCATTCTGGATGCCTCCTGATGCCTAATTTAAGAGGGCCAGCAGAAAGGAAAAGACGCGTTTACGCGAGTGTTGTAAACTCAGTAATATTATACGCTTCTCCGACATGAGCTGATGCCGCTAGAAAGAGAACTCCAAAAGAACAAATGAGGCGACTCAAAAGGAACGTGGCATTACGTGAAATATCTGCGTACAGAACAGTATCTCATGAAGCAGCTGCCATTTTAGCGGGACAGATCCCGATTGAAATCTTGGCTAATGAAAGCGCTAGGCTATATCAAAGGACGTGCGCGCTTAGGGAACATGGCGTCCCCGTTACGGGAAGACTTCGTATAGGAATTGGTAATATAGAAAGAACCGCTTCCATTGACATCTGGAAAGAACAACTAGAAAACGAGGGAGATCATCTACCCGCTGCTCGGATAAGGGAGCAGTTGGTCCCAATTGTGGGAGACTGGTTAGGTAGGGATAAGAAATCGGACTATCCTTCAGAACAACGCAAATGATTACTGGTCACGGATGTTTTAACGTGTATTTGCACAAAATTGGAAAGGCGACATCTCCTATCTGCGCACATTGTGGTGAGGAGTTTGATACAGCGGACCATACGCTACTGGATTGCACTGAATGGAGCAAGCAGAGGAGGGTCCTGGAGGAGACCTTCGGTGGGGACTTTACACTTGGAACTATTTTTACAACAAGTTTGGAAAATCCAGCAAAGTGGAAAACCTTCACTGATTTTTGCGAAAATGTTATATCGTCAAAAGAAGAAGCTGAAAGGGTCAGGCAAAGTTTGGCGGGAATTCGGCCCCGCCGTCGAAGGCCGCCCCGCGCTAGGAACAGATCCCCTCCTACTTGATGGGAACTACAATCGGATGGGTTTCTCCCTTCCTCTCGATGGCTATATATACATGTTCAGATAGCTGAATGTTACCTGGTTAGGACCATCCCAAATGCTACCTGGTTAGGATCGTAATGGTTAGGACTGCCCGTTCCTTACCGTGTGGAGTCAACAACGCAGGGACGGACGCTCTACTGATGAGATAGCGCACTGCTGGCCGGAGAGTGTCCAATAAGTCCCAAGAGGATACACATGAGGAGAGGTTTTTAGGAGGTAGGCGATGCGGCTAGAATCGTAACGATTTATCCGTATCGAATCCTCCACGCCCCGAAGTAACGAGCCTCGGGGTGTCTTCCCTTCTTCGTCGGGTGATAGCGGTCAGTATAGCTGGCCGCTGGGAGTTGGCACCGGCAGAGTTAGTTCTCTGAAAGTCCGTCCCGCTGGGCAGTTTGGCCTGCTGTCGGCTGTCGTAGAAAGAGCTTGTGAAGATTTTCCTCTTCTCCCGTAAACAAAAAAAAAGGCTAAGTCATCTTAGAGTGCGGCTGCACACGTACCTTATATACATGCTATCGTAAACAGTCCAAGACAGATACCTAAGTACGTGGCTAATAAATGTAAAAAGATATTTGATCTTTACGTAAACCCCGTAATTATTTTCGATTATCATTCCAGAATCGAAATTCATCCGTTTCGTTTTGCTCAACACAATACTCACTATTTTGTTGCTGCTGCACTAAGTGTACATGTAAGTATATAGATAAATAAGATATTTAAATAGTACAAGAGGCTTATCCTGGACATGTTTAGAATGTTCTACAATATATTCAAGATTAGAAAAAAACTCATTCTTTATAAGAAATAAAGGCTGATCTACAATGTGCTTTTTGCTTTCTGTTTTCTGCTTTTAGCCTCTTTGCGTCTATATCGTATTTCGCAATTCCGTCGCGTAACGTGATATTTCTTGTCTTTTCTGAAGTTTGTCAATTTTTAATCTTGGGCGACAGAGAACTAAAAACATCGCGTTACGCGACGAAATTGCAAAATACGAGATAATCGCAAAGAGATTAAGGAGCAGAAAACAAGAAGCAAAGAGCACATTGTAGATCAACCTTAAGTATTTACTTTTGATAAATAAAGCTGCACAATACAAAGGTATAGGCCACAAAAACAGACAATAGATTTTCAACCTATCAAAAGCCGTGTATGTCATCAGTGCTGTAGCATTTATATACAGTTTCCGATAGGTTGAAAATCTATTGTCTGTGTTATTCCCTATTCCTGTTGCCTGCACCTTTGTATTTTGCATCCAGCTTAACTTTCTCAATTTTGAATATTTTTTTGGTCATTCTGAATATGTTTAGTATAATTCTAGAATATATACCCAGTGAAAACAGCCACTAGGCACATTTACTAAAATATTTATAATTTCATTGGTTAACACCTGGCGTTAACCAATGAAATACATAATTAATCCCCTGGAATATAAACAAAATTCGGTATTATTCATATGTGTAAACATATTTTAATTATTATATCGATTAATTATTATATATATGTATACAGGGTAATTCAAAATAACCTATTGGTCCCGAAGCTGGCATATTCATAATCGAATTCTGAGACGATTTTTCCTTTTGCAAAAATTTGTCCGGAGCTTAGTTTTCAAGTTACAATAAGAATTAGCGTATGACGGGTCAGGTACAAGTGGTAGACAGGGGCGGCGCGACTCACTGTTACACGCGGGTGTTTCAGTGGGGCACCTCCTGCGCTCAAATGACTCACCAAAGTACATGGACAGCACATTCCTATTTAAACTCTCTCTCTTTTTCTCTCTCTGTCACATTAATTATGCTACATTTAACTTGTCAAATTTCGATCTGTCATCCGGCCGTCAAATATCGAGATGACCGTGAAAACTTCAAGAAAGTTTACATTATTATAATAAATGTACGCCCGCGAATAATAAAATTTAATGCAAATTACATTACTTAAATGTGCAACTTAAAAGTAGCACTTTTAAAACACACAAAAAGGAAAGAAAGGAGAGAGAGAGAGAGAGTGAGTGAGAGAGTGAGAGTGAGTGAGTGAGTGAGAGAGAGAGACGGAGGAGAAAGGGGCTTTAAACAAGTTTAAGCACGTTCACTCATGCACACGGCAACCAGCTTATTGTTTCCTCGATGCGACAGTTCAATTTAAATTTGTCCTTTATTCAGATCTATCCCTTGAAGTTGTTTCATATTTTACCACATTTACACTATTTACTCTGTACTTGATCGATAAACGCGGAACTACGCGACAAACCAATTGATCAACTTTATTAACTACTACTCTAATCACTACAATCATTCGATGCGTTAAAATTACTCGAAGAAACACGTGTTCACTCGACGATATCAAGCAGTCGACTGGATGTTATTGGTTATGTTGTTATAAGAGTTTCGAACGATTGGTTAAAGCCATAAGTCAAAACGCGGCAATTTAAAATGAAAATATTGGTTAATACAATTTACATCAATACAATTTATTAGAAAAATGTTGCAAATGCATGTTTATCGTTATTTGTTAAAAATTGTATGATAGTGACTTTATCAAGACCATTATTATTCATTCTAAATATTCAAGAAATAATTTTATCAAAATCAATTTTTTCTAAATTTTTTTTTTATTTCTTATTTTTGAATATTTGCGAAAACTGTGAAAATATTCCTTGAAATAAAATATTTGATTGCCCTGAAAAGGGCAGATAATCCGTTGCTGCAAGGAGATTTCAAGAATTATATCCTTGAAGTTTTTTTATAATAAATATTCTAAATAATTATCTTGATAAAGTCACTTACAATTTTTAACAAGTAATAATAAACATGCATTTTCCACATTTCTCTAATAAATTGTATCGATGTAAATCATATTAATCAATATTTTCATTTTGAATTACCGCGTTTTGACTTATGGCTTTAACCAATCGTTCGACACTCTTATAACGACATAATCAATAACATTCAGTCGACTGCTTCATATCGACGAGTGAACACGTGTTGTATGATCGTAACGTAAATACTTGTTTCTTCGAGTAATTTTAACGCATCGAATGATTGTAGTGATTACAGTAGTGATTAATAGTAATTAATAAAGTCGATCGATCGGTTCGTCGCGTAGTTCCGCATTTATCAATCAAATGCAGGGTAAATAGTGTAAATGTGGTGAAATATGAAACAACTTCGAGGGATAGATCTGGATAAAGGACAAATTTAAATTGAACTGTCGCATCGTGGAAACAATAAGCTGATCGCCGTGTGCGTAAATAAACGTGCTTAAACTTGTTCAAAGCCCCCCCCCCCCGTCTCTTTCTCGCCTTTCTATCCCTTTTTGTGCGTTTTAAGAATACTACTTTTAACTTGCAAGTGCACATTTAAGTAATCTAATTTGCATTAAATTTTATTATTTGCGGGCGTACATTTATTATAATAATGTAAACTTACTTGAAGATTTCACGGTCATCTCGATATTTGACGGCCGGATGACAGATCGAAATTTGACAACTTAAATGTAGCATAATTAAAGTGACAGAGAGAACGAGAGAGAGAGAGAGAGAAAGAGAGAGAGAGAGAGAGAGAGAGAGAGAGAGAAAGTTTAAATAGGAATGTGCTGTCCATGTACTTTTGTCAGTTATTTGAGCGCAGGAGATGCCCCACGGAAACACCCGCGTGTAACAGTGAGTCGCGCTGTCCTTGTCTACCACTTGTACCGAACCCGTCATATGCTAACTAATTCTTATTGTAACTTGAAAACTAAGCTCCGGACAAATTTTTGCAAAAGGAAAAATTGTCTCAGAAATCGATTACGAATATGCCAGCTTCGGGACCAATAGGCTATTTTGAATCACCCTGTATATAATTTCGTAATCATTTTTCATCCCAAGTGACAGTTAATACACCCTGTATGGAAACAATGGATGAAGTAATGTCATACTTGAATAACGTGCAAGAAAGCAATAATATTCCATTATTGGAAATAGATACATTAGATATAATTCCTATTAATTTTAATTCATCTTTGCACAAAAATACTGATGAAACTAATCAACGAAAAAGTCCATCTCTTATTTCTACACCATTTCTAAAGAAGAAACGGAAACAATCTTGACTTGCATTTTATCCAGTTTAGAATAATGCAACCGTTACTGAAAATAGTACAACACTAGTGAACAACACTAGTGAAATTTTCGATAAAGATATGATAGAAGTCAATCCTATGCAAAGAAGTGTTGCGTCAAAAGTCCAACAGTTTTTAAAACTGAAGAGGAAAATTCCTATAAAGCTTATAGATTTTGAAAATTTACCTAAAAGAACATGTTAGATAAGTTTAATGTGTAAATATTCACTTAATAATTGTGGTAATGTAAGTTGCTTTTATATTTTTATATACATCTAATGAAAACATTTACACACAGTCAAAAAGAAAGGACATTTCAGAGCAGTTTAACATGCGATGTATAGCTGACAGAGCAAAGTTAAAAGGCTGGGATTGCTGGGAATGTAAAGAAGTAATGCAATATATTAATAGTAGTTATACGAGATTTAAATAAATAAATAAATATAAATAAAAAATATAAATATAAATAAATATTAATTTAACTACAAGTGTAAATAAATAAATTTAAAAACTTTTTTCATAAAAAAGTAAATCATGATATTTGATTTTTAGTATTATAAGAATTTGTTATTATCGACAGACGAATCAGAAAAACGGAAGAATCAATGCTCGCGACATCGATACAAGTATGAACGACCAAATACACCAGAAGGTATAATATTATATTATCATTTTTTTATGTTATATAATATATGTATAGTAAATATAATCTTTTTAAAGGTTTTTGGGATCCGATATTTCCTGAGACATTATCACAAGATTCGCAAGCACTTATGGACAAAATAAAAGGTGATTTGATGTCACTTCGAAATTATTTTCACTAGGTTGTTTTCACCGAGATATTATGCTATAGCATTTAACTTAATTTATACATTTAATAAAATAATTTCAATCTTAAATTTATTATTTATATAGTATGTTATATATTTTTTTAGAAGACGAAATGGATGTGAAAGGGTAAAAGCATTGTATGGAAGTATTTTACAAAAAACAGATATATAACAGCTACATATAATTTATGTAATAAAACCTTGAAGCATGGTGGCAATACAACCAATTTAATGCAACATTTACGAAGAAAACATACATTTCACTTACAATGTGATGATTCATCCCAAGATCATGAAACAAATGATGACGAAATCGATAATCCCAAAAACAAGCAAACGAATAAAACGTTAATGATGAAACAAAGAATATGAGAAAAAATGAAATAATTTATGAAGAAGATGAAGATGGAAATATTGGTCCTCGTTCAGCTGTCTCATCTGTGTCATCTATTTCTTCTAGCACGATTATACGCAAGATAACACATTATAATTTTTAAATATGTAACATGTAGTTTACATATACTTCTTATTTTATTTTAAAATTTAATTCTTTTTGTAGAGAGAGAGGGTATGTCAAGAAAAGTATTCTGCACGAATTAAAGATGTTTTCGAACGCGTTAATTCTTTTAAAGGTAAATTATTAATTAATTAATTTATTATCTTCATTATCTTTTTTATTCATTCTTCTAAGATTTTCATTTTCTTCATATCTTAATTTATGTAGATTTCTATTATTCTTTATTCCTTTCCTAGAGATAAATTATTTCCACAACTAAATTATAGAATAATACAATTGTGTTTCAATGATTCCTTTCTAATAACTAAACTTCTGCGTTCTATTTTTATAGATGGAGGTACGATAGCGTGTAATATAACTAACGCAATTGCATATTTCATTGCCAAAGATAATCTTCCTCTATTAACGGTGGAAAACGAAAGATTTAAACATTTTATGAAGACAGTTGCTCCTTTATATAATATACCAAGTAGGAAAACGATCATAAGATAACTGGATGCCAAGTATGAAGTCTTAAAACAGAAGTTTATTAATAATACAGCAAGCTTCTTCATTTACATTGACATGCGATATTTGGACAAACATTTTTAATAAGAGTTACTTAGGTGTAACGATACATTATTTAAAAACAAAAGTAACACTCACGAAAGGTATCATAGGAGTAATCCCTCTAGAACAAAATCATACTTCGGAATATATTAAAGATGAATTACTTTCTGTGCTTCAAAATTTCAAAATTAATCGATCTGATATCACAGCCGTGGTTACTGATAGCGCTTCCAACATGGTTAACGCAATAAACGACATCTTTGGTGCTAAAAAACATATTCCGTGCATGACACATATTCTAGCACATGTAGTTCCTGATAGTCTAAAAAAGTCATATCCTATCGAAAATATTATAAAGAAAGTAAAAAGTATTGTTGTTTTGGTTAGAAGAAGTGTAGTAGCCACCGATGAATTAGTACGTTTACAAAAGCGTGACGGAAAAACAGACGGTACGATTTTAAAGTTTAAGCAAGATGTTCCAACTCGTTGGAACTCAACATTCTATATGATAGAACGGTTTTTATAATTAAGAGTGTATATTTATTATGTAATATTAAAATGTCCCACATCTCCCGAAATGACAACTCACAAGGAATTTGATATATTGCAAGATATTGTAAAAATCTTGCAGCTAGTTAAATTAGTAACAAAAGAAATAGATGGTGACTTATAACCGACATGTAGTATTATGATCTCGATAATACGGTGTATGACGAAAACAATTAACGATTACATTCTTACAACTAATAACGGTGCAAGCTTGACACAGAACATTTTGCTCGAAATTGAACAAAGATTTTGTGATATTGAACGCCGCCAAATGTTAGCGGTTTCTACAATATTAGATCCTAGATTTAAAAAAATACATTTTCAACGACCCATGCATGTCTCGTCAGCAATTACTTACATTAACACTTTAATGCAAAGAATTGCAGATAATAATACAGATCCTGTTAATAATACGTAAACAATATCATTTGATGTTGAAAATAAAGAAAACATATGGAATTTGCACGATAATTTAGCAGCAATATCTAATATACCTCGTAACGAGCCTGGTGGAATAAATGTTGAATTACGACAATACTTAAATCAGTCTGTAATTTCAAGACCTGACGATCGATTAAAATATTGGCAAATCTTAAAAAAATGCGTACACTGTTTAAAATAGCAAAACAATATTTAGCAGTGGTTGCAACATCAATTCCTTTCAAGCGCATGTTCTCTAAAGCTGGTCTTATTAAGACTGATATAAAAAATCGGCTATCCCCATCTAGACTAAATATTTTACTTTTCCTTCAATCTTTAGATTGCGAATATTGGAAGCTTACGTAAATAAAAGTTAATATTTTGCCTTTTGCGTACACTTGTGTCTCCAAATATGGGTAGTCTATTTCTTTATTGTAATTTATTTTGCCTCATATTTTTTAAGTTTTTTGCAATGCAATATTGTAATTCATTTTACATTATATTTTCTACATTTTTTGTAGTGCAATATTGAAATTCACTATGCTATTTATTTTCTATGTTTATTGCAGTACAATATTGGAATTAATTTTTCCTTATTTTCTACTCAGTTCTTCGCAATACTGTAATGTATTTTGCCTTATCTTCTATGTTTTATACACACCACTCAAAAAAAAATAGGGAACACTTTCCAGACACCAAAAATTAGGCTATCTTCAAATGATTGTAATTTGGTGAAAAATCATCGTAGATAAAAACTAAAAAAAGCATTTTGAAGCTTGAAGATCGAGCTTTAACGCTTTAGCAGCAGATTTTAAAAATTCTTTTAACTTCCTTGTCTTATGCAGTAAAAAAGCACACTTTGTTTTATTCGTTAAAATTTCGTATTTTTGACACTTTGCAGCTCAACCAACAAATTTTTTTCGAATAATTCAAGTAAAGCTTCATAAATTACAATATTTTACCTACAAAATGCTTTTTTAAAATTTCTTTACGATTTTTTTTTGACCGAGTTACGCAACTTTGAAGCTAAACCTGCATTTTTTACAAATGATATCCGTACTCCGTAAAAATCATCATAGACAAAAAACCGATAAACCGTTTTAAAGCTCGAAGTTTCAGCTTTAACATGCTATTAATGGTTTTAAACATGCTATTAAAAATTTTCTCAATTTCTTAATAATATGTCCCAAAAAGGATACACTGTTTTTTCCTTAAAATTACGTATATTTAACAGCCTGTAGCTCAATAAAAAATTTTTTATCGACACGTCCAATGTAAGTGCCATAAAGTATGACATTTTCTTTACAAAATGTCTTTTTTAAAATTTTTTCTACGATTTTTGTTGACCGAGTTACAAGACTTCAAAGAAATACATTTTTTACAGTACATTTTTCCGAAAAATGACGTCTACCGCCGACATTAGCATTACCCAATGTGCACCACGTGGAGGTTGTCGGTCGGATTTTTGCACATTGCGCGCGCGCGCGCGCGTGTGTGTGTGTGTGTGTGTGTGTGTGTGTGTGTGTGTGTGTGTGTGTCACAGAAGAGATAAGGACCCCGCAGTTTGTCACTTCTGCAGTATTTAATGACTCCAAACCCTCTCTACTGTGTATGTGTATGTGTGTGTGTGTGTGTGTGTGTGTGTGTGTGTATATCACAGCAGAGATAAAGACCCCGCTGTTCGTCACTTCTGCAGTATTTAATGTCTCCAAACCCTCTCTGCTGTGTGTGTATGCGCGCGCGCGCACATGAGTGTTCAATAGTGTTTATTTTGTGTGTGTTCGTTATATCAACGATATTCTACGACCACACGTTTTGCTATTAAATCGAACCTGTCGGAACTTTATTTTCATGCAGGCCAACGCTCGATCTCATACGGCGAATATAACGCGACGTTTTTTTCAATGACACGCAATTAGACTGTTAAATCATCCCACCAATAGCCCGGACTTAAATCCAATCAAGCACATTTGGGATAAAATGGAACAACGATTAAGGCGTCGCGAGGAACAGCCGCAAAATTTAGAAGAATTGGGAGAAATTTTAACGGAAATTTGGCACAACATTCCGCAAGATCGTATTGTAAGATGTATAAATATGCGAGAACGCTTGCAAGCAGTAACTGATCAGAGAGGAGGAAATACACACTATTGAACAGTCATGCGCGCGCGCGCATACACACACACACACAGCAGAGAGGGTTTGGAGTCATTAAATACTGCAGAAGTGACGAACTGCGGGGTACTTATCTCTGCTGTGATACACACACGCACACGCACGCACGCACGTCCGCCCGCCCGCCCGCCCGCTCGCCACGCACGCACGCACGCACGCACGCACGCACGCACGCACGCACGCACGCACGCACACACACGATGGGCAAAAATCCGATTGGCAACCTCCACGTGGTGCACATTGGGTAATGCTAATGTCGGCGCTAGACCTCATTTTTCGGAATAATGTACTGTAAAAAATGTATTTCTTCGAAGTCTTGTAACTCGGTCAACAAAAATCGTAGAAAAAATTTAGAAAAAAGCATTTTGTAGAGAAAATGTCATACTTTATGGCCCTTGCATTGGATTTGTCGATAAAAAATTTTATTGAGCTACAGGCTGTTAAAAGTACGTAATTTTAAGGAAAAAACAGTATATCTTTTTGGGGCATAGTACTAAGTAATTGAGAAAATTTTTGAAAACCATTAATAGCATGTTAAAGCTGAAACTTCGAGCTTTAAAATGGTTTATTGATTTTTTGTCTACAATGATTTTTCACGAAGTACGGATATCATTTGTGAAAAATGTAGGTTACCTTCAAAATTGCGTAACTCGGTCAAAAAGAATCGTAGAAAAAGCATTTTGTAGGTAAAATGTTGTAATTTATGAAGCTTTACTTAAATTATTCGAAAAAAATTTGTTGGTCGAGCTGCAAAGTGTCAAAAATACAAAATTTTAACAAACAAAATAAGGGATGCTTTTTTACTGCATAAAACAAGGAAATTAAAAGAATTTTGAAAATCTGCTGGCAGAACGTTAAAGCTCGATCTTCAAGCTTCAAAATGCTTTTTTTATTTTTTATCTACGATGATTTTTCACCGAATTACAGTCATTTGAAAATAGCCTAATTTTTGGTGTCTGAAAAGTGTTCCCTATTTCTTTTTGAGTAGTGTATAAGGAAATAAATTGTATTACTAATTATAATACCCTATCTTATTATTAATTTCCGATAATGCTTGAATTGTGTATAAAATATTTTTATTTTTATTTACTATACTTCTATATTATATCTCTGTAAAAGATATTATTCCTTTTCTAAAAAATAACTAACTTTTCTTCTGGGGAAATTTGATATATCTTGCCGCGCCCAAACGTTTCCTATGTGCCGAAAGTATTTATGATATTACCTCTATTTGTGATATTACCAATATTACCTATTGTACAGATAGGTGTAACGCTGGTACTTTCTCGGTGTCGGTTACGGGAATTTGGTTCAGGATCGGATGCTCGGATGTGCTCGCCGGATGTCCGGGTTCGTATCAAATGACAACGCCGTGGTTTGGTAGTGAAAACGAAAGAGGTTAAATATATTTGGCTATGCTTTAGTACAAAATGAATTATACAGTTCCGATATTGTTATCGGATAATACTGAACTCCTCGAATAGTATTGCGGCACTTAATTGCGCGGTCGTCGGCCCGCGTGAAATCAAGAGATCGGTCACAATGTATTCGCGGTGCACTTAATATCTAAACACTTAGAAGAACGTATTTTAGGAACTCCGCGAGTAGTAGTACGGCACGGGAGTGCTTAATTGCGCGGTCGTCGGCCCGCGTGAAACTAAGAGAACGGTCACGATGTATTCGCGGCGTACTTACTATCTAAACGGAGCGGATTCCAGAAACTCCGGAAACGAACGGACAGGTATTATGTGCCAGGCGCTCGGAAGTAATGATCGGAGTGGACGTGAAGCGGCTAACTTAACTTAGGGTTAAACGGGCCGTCATTGGCCCGAGCGACGGACGGTCGCGATACGCGGAATCGGTAGTACGTGGTGCGGCGAACGGTTCCGCGATACGCGAGTGCGGTCGACGGTAGAGACCTAAGCGGTCTCTCCCTGCGGAGAGTTGTCACCCCGTAGGGAACAGGTTTGCGGAATGAGCCTTAGAACGGTGTCGGGCATCCCCGACGGCGGTGCTGGTTTCGAGAATCCCCGAGAACGGAATTGCGGGACGGACGGTTCCTGTTGACCGAGAATACCCAGCCGCGGAAACGACGAGTATTCCCGTCGCGGACGGAGGATGGGATTGGCCGAGTATTCCCGTCGCGAGAAAGTTAGAACGAGAATGCCCGTTCCGGGGAAGTGCTTGAGAATGCCCAAGCTAAGGAGCGAGAATACCCGGCGCAGGAGCGGAGTAGGTTTGAGATCGGTGGCTCGGAGCGATCTGATCTCGGCTGCTCGCTGTCGGCTTATATAGCAGTCCGCGCGGTCGCACGCACTAATCAGCGCGCGCGGTGGGGCAGGCCGGAGTGGGGACGCTTGCCGAGCGCGGCGCGCGGCACGCATGGTAGCGCGTGATCGCGGCATGCTTAGCTGAACGCGCGCACGTGTTTGATCTTACGCGTTGCGTTCGGCGGCGGAGAGGCGTAACGTTACATAAGTAATATTATTTGATGTAAAATATGTTATTTCATTAAATAGTTTATTATACACTACTCAAAAGAAAATAGGGAACACTTTCCAGACACCAAAAATTAGGCTATTTTCAAATGACTGTAACTCGGTGAAAAATCATCGTAGATAAAAAATAAAAAAAGCATTTTGAAGCTTGAAGATCCAACTTTAACGCTCTATCAGCAGATTTTCAAAATTCTTTTAACTTCTTTGTCTTATGCAATAAAAAAGCACACCCTGTTTTGTTCCTTAAAATTTCGTATTTTTGACACTTTGCAGCTCGACCAACAAATTTTTTTCGAACAATTCAAGTAAAGCTTCATAAACTACAACATTTTGCCTACAAAATGCTTTTCTTAAAATTTCTCTACGATTTTTTTTGACCGAGTTACGCTACTTTGAAGCTAAACCTGCATTTTTTACAAATGATATCCGTACTCCGTGAAAAATCATCGTAGACAAAAAATCAAAAAACCATTTTAAAGCTCGAAGTTCCAGCTTTAACATGCTGTTAATGGTTTTCAAAAATTTTCTCTATTTCTTAGTACTATGCCCCAAAAAAGATACACTGTTTTTTCCTTAAAATAACGTATTTTTAACAGCCTGTAGCTCAATAAAAAAATTTTTCTCGACAAATCCAATGCAAGTGCCATAAAGTATGACATTTTCTCTACAAAATGCTTTTTTTAAAGTTTTCTCTACGATTTTTTTTGACCGAGTTACAAGACTTTGAAGATATACATTTTTTACAGTACATTTTTCCGAAAAATGACGTCTACCGCCGACATTAGCATTACCCAATGTGCACCACGTGGAGGTTGTCGGTCGGATTTTTGCACATCGTGTGTGTGTGTGTGGTGTGTGTGTGTGTGTGTGTGTGTGTGTGTGTGTGTGTGTGTGTGTGTGTGTATGTATGTTATCACAGCAGAGATAAGGACCCCGCAGTTCGTCACTTCTGCAGTATTTAATGACTCCAAACCCTCTCTGCTGTGTGTGTATGCGCTCGCGCGCATGAGAGTTCAATAGTGTGTATTTCCTCTTCTCTGATCAATTACTGCTTGCAAGCGTTCTCGCATATTTATACATCTTGCAATACGATCTTGCGGAATGTTGTGCCAAATTTCCGTTAAAATTTCTCCCAATTCTTCTAAATTTCGCGGCTGTTCCTCGCGACGCCTTAATCGTCGTTCCATTTCATCCCAAATGTGCTCGATTGGATTTAAGTCCGGGCTATTGGCGGGATGATTTAACAGTCTAATTGCGTGTCGTTGAAAAAAACGTCGCGTTATATTCGCCGTATGAGGTCGAGCGTTGTCCTGCATAAAAATAAAGTTCCGACAGGTTCGATTTAATATCAAAACGTGTGGTCGTAGAATATCGTTGATATAACGAACACCCGTCATTGCCGGAGGTGGCAGGATCACTAGATCACTTCGTCTTGTAAGTGATATACACCCCCACACCATCACGGAACCGCCGTTGTAGGATCGTATTGGCATAACGCAACGTCGATCATAGCGTTCATTTCGTCGACGCCAAGTACGTATACGAGCATCATTGCCATAAAGGCAAAAACGTGATTCGTCGGAGAAATATACATTTCTCCAATCCCTAGCGGTCCAATTTATGTGATCGCGCGCAAATTGATAACGTACTTGGCGATGTACGAGTGTGAGTCTTGGTACTTGTGCACGAACACGAGAACGAAGACCGGCTGCTCTCAAACGGTTGCGAATTGTTTGTTCGCACACATGGCGCAAATGAATGTCATTACGAATGTTTCTTGCGGTAATTATTCGTCTTTCTAATGCATAACGAACAATGGCTCGATCTTGTCTATTTGTCGTTAATCGAGAACGACCACTACCTTCACGTCTCGTGTAATTTCCCGTGTCTTGATATCGTAACCAAGCTCTACTCACTACGGACACAGATGCACCAATATCTTGCGCCACATAACGCATACTAAAACCTTGTTGCAAAAGCGCAATTATGCGTGCAACTTCTACGGCCGATAAATGTCTACGCGGCATTTTGAAAATTCCGTGTCGCTTATCACACTGCGAGAATCGCCGGCGTACTAAACAAAATTTTATTGTATTGAGCATGCAATGTTTAGATATGGTCATCTTTGTCTAAAAAGAGATTTTTTTTAGACTAAGACGACTATATGTTTACAGTTCACAGGATTGGAGAAATGTATATTTCTCCGACGAATCACGTTTTTGCCTTTATGGCAATGATGCTCGTATACGTACTTGGCGTCGACGAAATGAACGCTATGATCGACGTTGCGTTATGCCAATACGATCCTACAACGGCGGTTCCGTGATGGTGTGGGGGTGTATATCACTTACAAGACGAAGTGATCTAGTGATCCTGCCACCTCCGGCAATGACGGGTGTTCGTTATATCAACGATATTCTACGACCACACGTTTTGCTATTAAATCGAACCTGTCGGAACTGTATTTTTATGCAGGACAACGCTCGACCTCATACGGCGAATATAACGCGACGTTTTTTTCAACGACACGCAATTAGACTGTTAAATCATCCCGCCAATAGCCCGGACTTAAATCCAATCGAGCACATTTGGGATGAAATGGAACGACGATTAAGGCGTCGCGAGGAACAGCCGCGAAATTTAGAAGAATTGGGAGAAATTTTAACGGAAATTTGGCACAACATTCCGCAAGATCGTATTGCAAGATGTATAAATATGCGAGAACGCTTGCAAGCAGTAATTGATCAGAGAGGAGGAAATACACACTATTGAACTCTCATGCGCGCGAGCGCATACACACACAGCAGAGAGGGTTTGGAGTCATTAAATACTGCAGAAGTGACGAACTGCGGGGTCCTTATCTCTGCTGTGATACATACATACACACACACACACACACACACACACACACACACACACACACACACACACACACACACACGATGTGCAAAAATCCGACCGACAACCTCCACGTGGTGCACATTGGGTAATGCTAATGTCGGCGGTAGACGTCATTTTTCGGAAAAATGTACTGTAAAAAATGTATATCTTCAAAGTCTTGTAACTCGGTCAAAAAAATCGTAGAGAAAACTTTAAAAAAAGCATTTTGTAGAGAAAATGTCATACTTTATGGCACTTGCATTGGATTTGTCGAGAAAAATTTTTTTATTGAGCTACAGGCTGTTAAAAATACGTTATTTTAAGGAAAAAACAGTGTATCTTTTTTGGGGCATAGTACTAAGAAATTGAGAAAATTTTTGAAAACCATTAATAACATGTTAAATCTGGAACTTCGAGCTTTAAAATGGTTTTTTGATTTTTTGTCTACGATGATTTTTCACGGAGTACGGATATCATTTGTAAAAAATGCAGGTTTAGCTTCAAAGTAGCGTAACTCGGTAAAAAAAAATCGTAGAGAAATTTTAAGAAAAGCATTTTGTAGGCAAAATGTTGTAGTTTATGAAGCTTTACTTGAATTGTTCGAAAAAAATTTGTTGGTCGAGCTGCAAAGTGTCAAAGATACGAAATTTTAAGGAACAAAACAGGGTGTGCTTTTTTACTGCATAAGACAAGGAAGTTAAAAGAATTTTGAAAATCTGCTGATAGAGCGTTAAAGTTGGATCTTCAAGCTTCAAAATGCTTTTTTTATTTTTTATCTACGATGATTTTTCACCGAGTTACAGTCATTTGAAAATAGCCTAATTTTTGGTGTTTGGAAAGTGTTCCCTATTTTCTTTTGAGTAGTGTATTATTATTCATAACACTTGATAAAATAGTTTATAAAGAAACAAAAATTAATCGATTATTTTTGATTCTTTTTAAAAACATTGATTATACAAAACGATTTTTGGTAATCGATTAATCGAAAGCCGATGCTTTTTTTTGCCAATGCCCACCCCTAGCACGCATTCAGCTAACCTCTCGGCGCGATCACGCGGCAGCACGTGCGCCGTCCGTGGCGTTCCGCAACATTCCCATTGCGAGTTAGCCAACCAAGCGCGCGGATTGGTGAGTCCAGCCACGCGTTTGGATATACATATAAGTCGGTAGTGGAAACACCGAAGTCAGATCTTCCCGGTCCACCGAACCGTTCCGGTCGAGTATACTCGACCCGCTTCCGACTCCCTCGAGGACGAGCATATTCACCTCATTCTGCATCCTCGACGAGAATCCTCGTCGTCCTGAGTGGCCGAGAATCCTCGGCCAACCGCGAACCACTTCCGCATCGAACACTTTAGCCTCAGCCAATCACGGCAAGCATCCTCGCCAAATCCCGCAGCCGAGCATCCTCGACTAATCACATCTCCACCCGCGACGAGCATCCTCGTCGAGTCCACAGGCTAGGCATTCCTGACCAATCCGCTCCGTCCTCGAGCATACTAAGGAAAGACTCGCTCCTCCGTAAACCAGACTGTCGTCAGGGCATTTGCGCCCTGACGATTTAATTGCCTCACTTGCACGAGGCGGCTCGGGTGAAGCGCAAAATCGCTACCGGCGCACCGACAACGCGTTCCGCAAATCACCGACCATTCCCGGACGCCGTGTCCGTATAAACCGCGAATAAATCGTATCTCCGTTTATTAAGCTCGAGACAATTATATTATCTTTCCGTTTACGTTATCTTTCCGTTAAGTTCGATCGTTTCAAGGCGCAATAACCCTTTTAGTTTTGATTTGTTTAGTCTTGCCGTGAATCAAATCTGATCGCAACGAAAATGTTGTATTCTTTACTATGAAAACTCGCCCATTACGAGGCACTTAGTTGATTAATAGTTCGCTTTGTTCTGATTTCGTTACTATTTAAATAAAACCTCGAGATACCCCATATAGACAAAAAGACATCTTAAAGACTTCTTAAAGATGTCTTGCATGTCTTGCAAGATATCTTAATAATTGTCGTAAAGACATCTTTTAGAAGTCTTTTAGAAGTCTTACGCAACAGTTTTAGACATCTTTTCGATATCTTGAGATATCTATAAGACATCTTGAAGATATCTTTAAGACTTCTTTACAATACTATGAATTTACAATACTATAAAGACTTCTTAAAGATATCTTTAAGATATCTTGATGATATCTTAAAGACATCTTGAAGATATTTTTAAGACATCTTTAAGATATCTTTAAGACATCTTTATGATATTTTAAAGATGTCCTAAAGATATCTTTAAAATATCATAAAGATGTCTTAAAGATGTCTTAAAGATGTCTTAAAGATATCTTCCAGATCTCTTTAAGATATCTTTAAAAGAAGCCTTGAAAATATTTTGTACGGCTGAGTAAATTTAATGTATTTCAAATACAAAGTATAAAATATTAGTATACATATATTATTATTTAAATTACAGAATACAAAATACTGACAATATTTAATAAAAATACGAAATATAAGTTGTACTTTGTATTTTAAATCGAAAAATTTCCAGTATTTTGTATTTTATAATTTAAATATTAAGTTTGCTAATATTTTATATTTTGTATTTGAAATATTTTTTGTCCAGCCTTGATAATGCAGTAAGCCTTAAGCCTTAAGAAATTGATCAACCATAATAGTCGATTATTCTCCTTCCATTCGACTGTAATTATAATCTACCGCCTTATTTAAATTTTATCAATTTAGAACCAAAACCTAAGCATACATCGAATATAAGACACGTTTTGGACAAAAAGAAACTGTTGGTAAGACGACAAAATAATCACTTATATAGACGTACGTAATTATTTTAGTAGTAAGTAATTACTTATTATAGTTTTTTTTCTATAGTAATTAATGACATTAATATTTTTTTTTTGTCAGGCCAATAATTGATTTGCATAAGGAATTTGCATCAAATTGAAGAGATAATAAATTTTGTCATGAATATAATTTTAATAGAATTCATTATACATATTTTTAATATCAATAAACTGGATAAACTAAAAATATATTTATATATCAAAGTGTTACTTAGAATTACTTAGATTTATTGATTCGGTTTTTAAAAATACATATTAAACTTTCACATATAAATATAGCATATAAAATTAGTATTGCACAATGTATAAACTACAAATAAAAATTACTATATTAAATTATTACTTAGTCAGAATTATTGTGATTTTTTTTAAATAAATATTTATTGTACTATCGTAGAATACATACATCACAGTAACATTGCACAATAAACAAAAAAATACACATATATAAAGATATATAAAAATAATATATATAAATATTAGTTATATGTCACAGTTATTGTGCTTTTTTTTGAATAAAGCACCGCATCTTGTCACATATTAATAACACTATACAATAAACAAACAAACAAAATCTATATATAAAAATATTAGTTATATGTTATAGTTATTGGCTTGTTTTTTTTTTTTTTAGTAATACTGCATCTTGTTACCAGCGTGTTAAAACCATCTTGTAATATGTTTCTTAATCTCTGCGATACTATTAATCTTATCTCCATTATTTTTGACATTGACTACACCTATAAAAAGATTAAGTATTAATATGAAATCACTAGAAATAGAAAATTGCATTTATTGTATACATAAAAATATAAATTTTTGAAAGGTTTATAAATATATAAAAGAAGCTTTAGAGTATCACACCAAAACCACATATTTGTTTTGTTTGAAGTTTGATCTTTGCAAAATGTCAAATTGTAATAGGAATACGAATGAAAGCATAGCAACAAAATCCAATGCAACGGAATTCTATGTTCCTTAATCAGAAATTAGACTTGTTAATATTAGTTTTATTTTTATCGATATTGACTAAACATTTCGTAATGAGCTTAAGCATTATTATATTTCATGATAAACCAATTTACTGACCTTTGATGAGGTTAAGTTGCTCTTTAACTTAATTATATTAGCACAGCAGGCACAGTTCAGTTAGTTAATTTGGTACTTGTCTCTCACACGCGGCTTGCAGAGACCAAAAATAATTCCGCTAACGGATAAACGAACGCGTCCACACACGGTTTGATGCCCCAAACGGATTTTACAGAATCCCAAATTCAACAACGATGGCTACGGAACAACGTGTTATAGGTTATAGCTCTTGCCATGGACATAGAAATAGAGACAGAGAGCATTACGATGCGGGTGGAAAGCTACTGCGGGACGTTGCGAGGTAAAGTGTGTCTAAGTCCGATTGGTCGTTACCGTGCGCGTGCGCAAGTGGAACATGTCTTTACGAGATGTCATAAAGATATCTTTAAGACATCTTTTAGAGATGTATGAAAGATGTCTTTTACGCGATATCTTGAAGATATCTTTTAGACATCATTTAAAGACGTCTTCAAGATATTTTGTTTAAGACATCTTTTAGATGTCTTGAAGATGTCTTTTTCAAGACATCTTTTCCGAGATGTCTTTAAGATGTCTTTAAGATATCTTTTAAAAATGTCTTTAAGACATCTTATTTTGAAATGTCTTTTAGATGTCTTGAAGACATTGATACTGCAAAATGTTTACTGGAACTTAGTTAAGTAATGGTTCACTTTGTCATGATTTAATTACTTGTTTAAATAAACTCGCAACTTTTATTTCTGTTTAACTCCGAGTGCGATTATTTCACCGACCCAGCAATCTGACGAGCTTATCCGCAACTAACTCCTCGCTTTCCCGACACAGCCTGAAAACCAGTGTTACGTGGCGCTAGAGTCCCTAGAAGTAAAGAGTCTGGACATCTGTCCCTAAAATGTCGGTGATGAATATGTCAGTGTATGTACATGAGCTTTATGTGTGTGTATGTTTATCATTGTGTGCACTTGAACATGTTGTATGCTGTTATCGCATTCGCTAAAGAGGATTAAACAAGGATCCGTATTGGTGCTGTCATTTTAGGTGCACAATCACGTGCATCCAATCACGTGGAACCCTAAGATGTCCAGACTCTCTACTTCTAGGGACTCTACGTGGCTCCCGAACAGGGCGACCGTTTTAAACCAATAATCGCACCCGAAAGTAAATGCCTCTAATGGAGTAAGCGGAGAAACTGCCACGAGAACAGTTCAAGGTTTTGGCCTAGACCTATCAAATAGAAACTACCGGTACGCTCGACGAAAAAGTACCCTGTCTGCACCAAACGTAACAAGCACGTCGCTGTGACGTGCTACGTCTCAGCGACGTCTCAACTGGTGTTTGAAACGTAATTGAGACGTCACTGAGACATAACTAACATCTCCATTTCTGGTGACAGCGACGTTGTATTTTGTGACATATGCACGTGTATTTTGTGAATTATGCACTAATTGTGACCTGAAAATTATCGACCAATTTTGAAAATTTAAAATTGGTTTGTACTGCATTATGTACGTAAAATACTTGCTAGATAAAATGTATAATAGTTTTACACTGAGAGAAGAGAATGATTGCAATTACCATAATTTAACTGTAATATATAGTGGTTTTTGGTGCGATCTATAAATTATAGTAATTCTGAATTATAATATTGATTATAGTAATTCTGAATTATAATATTCTACCTTTTATGTATAGTTACATCTATTATGTTTATATGGTTCCAAATATTGGAAGTTCAAAAAGATTAGTTTTAATCATATAGTAAATTAAAACATCTTCCACTTGATTTCATTTGCAAGGAAATTCATCAGAAAAATTATTCTACTATAATAGAACATCGGTGAAAAATCTCATAATGCTCCGCCTTTTATATCATTTACGTGTTTTCTTTCTTACGAAACGCCATAACAGCCATCTAGTGACAGTTTTGTGTACTACTATACGCAGAGAAAAAAGTATTTGTGACTATAACTGCATGGTTAAGGAAATAATTATGAGAGATGCATCGGATAGTGATTTTTACCGGATAGCCGCATACCGCGATAGTATTTCCCAACTATACATTACTCTACGTAACGTCTTTACAATTACGTGTTAAATTTAATTACATTAAATGAAAACATCATTTTGAAAAAGTGAAATATGATTTATCTTTAAAATATAAGTCATAATACAAAAGAAAATTCAACAAACAGCTAATTTATTGAAACATTCAAATTATTTAGTTACGTCGCAGCGACGTGCACAAGACGTACCATATTTTCTGCGACTTTGTGATCAAAACAGCACGTCTCTGTTACGTCCGGTGCAGGCAGAGTAGTAGAAAATGAAGGAAATTATTTTGATTAAGGTATTCATTCATCTTCCCTTCAAAACAAATCGATTTTATAGACGAAAAAACGGCAGAAATTAAATTTAACACTCAATACACACACGCACGCACACACGCACGCACGCACACGCACACGCACACACACACGCACACGCACACGCACACACATACACACACACACACACACACACAGCAAACGTTACCGACCGGGCTGTGGTCGTACAGCGCCACGCGCAGCGCAACTAATTTTGTTTTATTAGCTTTCTCACTTCCACTTATATATACGAGAATAAAAGCAAGCAGTCTAAGTCTGTTACTATCCAAACCAACACTTGTTGTCTTAATCAGCTCTTATCCTTGTGAGTATCCCAATAGCGTCATTGCGAGAGACTATTGGTGAGAGAGCCGCCACTGCAGCCGTTTGGGCAGCGATGAAGGCCAAGACAAAGATCGACATTGGTATGAAGGCAAAAAAGAGGAAAACGACGACGATGAAAATAAAACGAATACTTTCGTCTGCGAAGCAAGGCGGCGTGTTGCCGATTTTACCAATCTTGGGCGCGCTTGGATCATTAGTCGGAGGTGCTGCCGGCGTAGCAAAAGCGGTAAACGCCAACAAAACCGCGCGATGTCAGCTCGAGGAGTTGCAACGTCACAATCGGGCGATGGAACAGGGTCGCGGTCTATATTTAGCTCCATATAAAGATGGACAATGATTGTACCTGAGCCCATATAAAACTAGACGGGATGTATCACTGATGAAGAAAAAAAAACGCCGAAAAGACGATAAGAATGCCCACAGGCGTGACCATCGATGTGCAATTGAACCAGTGACGTATGCGGGACGTATACGCATATTGTATTTTAGAGGCGTTTTCATGCACGACGCTTTACCGAAGAGTGGCGTGCGTCAAAACGAGAACGGCATTCGTTAATCTAGACAATACCACGAGCCCTGGTACTCATTGGATAGCGTTTGCAAAGAGGAACAATCGTGTAAAATATTTCGATAGTTTGGTAACCTGCAACCGCCTCGAGATCTCATGCTTTATTTTGGAAACAATGTTACGATAGAATACAACCGAACGTTCTATCAGACGTACAATCAGAATTTCTACGGGCAAATGTGCTTGCGATTTCTCCAAAGAGTCAACTTTTAAAAAAATCGACGAGGTGTCGCAAAGCAAGTGTAAGTCGAGCGCTTTCTCCGTCATATTGTTGAGACTAACGCTCAGCGGAACGAGCAATGTTCTCGCTGCAAATTATTCACCGCTAATAGATTTGACCGATGGCGACTATGAGTTCGGTCTAACGCTTTTTGAGACTTATCACATGATACCGAACATGAACGCCTCGAACAATAAATTCTATTTCGGTAAAGACGACACGGAAATTTCGATACCCGAAGGATCGTACGAACTACCATAAACGTATATTTGAAACGTGTAATTTCGCAAAAACGTCCACGACGCGATGCGCACAATGCCGATGGCACGATTGCCATTGTCTGCGCCAACAACGATGATAATGGTGAAGAAGCGGAGTTCCCGATAGTGATCTGCGCCAACATGATGCGGTGTGAGATTAAATGTGCCTATAGAATAAACTTCGGCAAACCAAACAGCATTGGATTGTTGCTGGGATTCTCATCGATGCGTATATTATAACCGCGAAGATGGTACAAATCAGACGTGTCGATCAATATTATGAATGTAAACATTATACGCATTACATGCAACTTGACGACAAGTTCTTACAGCAATAATGCGCGAGTGCACACAATCCACGAATTTTCGCCGATCGTTGCGCCGGGATATAAAGTCAGTAAAAGACCTTCTCAAGTTATTTACTTGCCAGTGCTCATATAGAACGTTAGTGATATCACCGTACGCGTTGTCGATCAAATCGGACGATTGCTTGACTTTCGACGGGAGAAAATTACGCTTAGGTTGCACGTTTGAAGGCGTGCATGATGCTGGTAATCAATGGAGCTGAGCGAGCGCAAAGAGATAGCGTCATTTACAAAGACGATTTCATCGATTAATAGTCGGTCAGCTGAGAAAAATAAAAAGCTCAATGCATCAAACGTTAAATATTTACAATTGCTAAGATTCGCGGTTCGAAAATGGACGATATCTTAAACATTGGCGACGAGCCAATCTTTGACGATCGAATCAAGATTGAGATCCATGCTTATTCGCTGTACGTAAACAGAACTTTTGGGCACAGCGACGAGATAAGAATGCCTATACAGCAGCAAGATCTGTATACGTTGCCGTGTGAGAACTTCCTATACATTGAGAGACAGTTGACCTGAAGAAAACCGACTGAGGGAGTCGCCGACGTGGTACTATATTGGGAAATAATTGCGTGGCGTTCATGTTCAAGTTCGCTATGAACTGGACGGCGTCGAGATTGATTGAAATAGAAACGTGGGCACGCTCAAAAACTATGTAACGCTGTCATCTAACAAAAATGTGGTTTTGCGAAATGCCGGCTGGGAAGAACAATAGACTACCGCTGATAGTTTCTTCAACTTTTACGTTCCGCTCAACATGCTATTGAGATTCTGCGAGAATTATAAACGTATAGTGATCAACGCACGTTACATGACAACGCACGTTGATTTTGATACGAGCACGCAACGATAATAATTGCCTGACGAGCAATTCGGCGTTGGCGCCCTTGCTCCAATTGTTTAAGATTCAATCGCGAATGCCACATGCGTCATTGAGAGAGATAACTAAATTATCGATGCTGCGCACATTGGAGAGCGGACATTACCTGAGCATGTCTTTTCGCTCGTGGGATTTGTACGAGTATCCGCTTTTGCAACGCACGACCTAGCATTCGTGGGCTATCAAGACCGCTACTCAGCTTGAGAAGCCGCGATACGTCATCTTAGCTCTGTAAACCGGTCGAAAAAATATCATAGTCAAGGACACGAGCCGATTCGATCATTGCAATTTGACTAACGTGAAATTCTATCTGAAGTCTTATTCAAGAGAAGATATGAATTTTGCTATTGGTAAAAACAGATGGGCTATTCTATACGACATGTAAGCACGTTTCTGAAGAGCCTATCTCAGATATGGGAATCTACAGCCAAATCTTTTGATCTCGGAGTTTCTATACAACGGTTCATCATTATGATTGACTGCTGTCGACAAAGCAAATCGATTAAAAGCGCCACCATTGACGTGCGATTGGAATTTGATTCCTAATACTAACGTGCAAATAGCAATACCTATTGTCTTATAATACACGATCGCGTGATTCAGTATAACCCGTTGACAAACATTGTGCACAAAATTACACCTAGTTACTCGATTCTTGTTCTGGAGAGAGAGAGAGAGAGAGAGAGAGAGAGAGAGAGAGAGAGAGAGAGAGCTGATTATATAAACGCAGTATTTAAATATAGACGAAGAGACCTATGTTGCAAAGACGTGTATTCTTTCTGAAATATCTAAAAATGTTATAAGAAAAGTTTTATAGACAAATGTATTCGCATTTGGTGGTCTAATAAAATAAACTTAATATATACATTTTTATTTCTTTCTCTATTATTACGTCGACGTAATTTTATGTTTTATATAAGTTTTTTCATGTTTTATACGTTGTTTTTCATGTAACGTATTTTTATGTGTAATATATTTGTTTTTATATACGTTTTTGTTTAACGTTTTCTTGCTACGCGTTTCTTTGACGTCTTGTACAACGTTGCCGGACCGCGAAAAAACCTGTCGAGACATGATCAAGGCTAACGATGAAAAAGTAGCGAAACTATTCCCTCTCCAGATGTTCGAGGCTAATAATGACATTGATGGAAAAAGTGTGGAACTTCCCCCTCTCAATCTATACATTTCTAATACAACATTAATACCTGCAATCATAACCATTTGGCGATCAGTATTGCATCAGTCGCTCGTTTGAACAATTTTGACATCGCTCTTGTACTACGCACGATGGTAAACTATTGTATTACGTTCGGACCGAGGCAAATGAAAAGTTGTAGGTAAGTATACTTTTGTTATACACATAAAACATTATATTTTATTCATTTATTTAACTCATCTCCGTTTCTTTCTTCAGTGCGTCTTCAAATATGCGGTATACACCGTGCATTTTGGGCAAAAGGTTTGCGCTAACCTTAACTTCCTACAAATAGATTGATGTGGCAATCAATGTGGGATCTGTTTCCTGCTCCGTGGAGATCTCGCTCGGTGATACACGTGGCAATCAGATCGTTCTACCATACAGAACGTGGAGAGCTCTGTTCGAGAGACGTATGTATTTCGAGCGATTCGCCCATTCAACCAAAGCACCATCGTTAACGACTCACGAGCTTAACATGCAATTTGTGAAAATACGTGATAAAAGTATTGTTAAGTTATCTTTACTCGATGCATGTATTTACCTTAAGCCTGCAACCATGCTACTCATGTTTCAACCAGAGCATTGCGTGGAGCACGTATATTATATGTTGCATCAAAGCATGAAACTACCGCGACTGAGAAATTTAAATATTTTGTAACTTTTTTGCGTTAAAACTTTGCTATTAACAAACAAGACGCAGCAGAATTATGCGCAAATTATACGATAAGAGTTCGCAGATCGACTGCGAACTAATAACTTACGCTATTGATACTATTATATACGATGCATTAACTACTTAATAAAATGATTGTACACGATGTATTACATACTAAATAAAAAGAATGTATTCTAAAACGTAAGAATAATATTCTTTCTTTAATTCTTTCCCAAGTTACAATTCATAAAATAAGACAAATCGTGCAGATTACGAGCGGGGAAGGGCAGGCTTGCGCAAAAGAAAATCTCTACTTATAACATTTGTATCAATAAGTGATGCAAGCATTGCCAAGGCCATGTCTGAGAGCTGCATTAAATATAATTTTTCTTAGAATATGTGACTTATTTATCGGTGAACGCAGTGAATTCAGGATGCAGAATGCTTTCTTTATTGTACTGAACAGTTTATTCACTATTAATAATACAGTGTACGGTAGCGTGGCCAGTCAGATCTCTTTCAGTCACAGAACGAAAGTGAAGATGGAAGATGTGAAAAAAAAGTTATAACATAACGGAACTAGGGAGTTCGCGCGTGTGTGTAGAGTGCCGCGTTGCGTGTCTGGTAAAAAAAAGATTCTAGTTTACGGGCGTGAAAAAACAAACGTGTTCTGTAGTGACATAAAAGATAAAAGAAATATTGGTAAATGTCAAACTGATTATGAACAAGCACTAAAGAAGAGAAATTTGCGTATTTCAACACTCCCCCTCAAATTTCGACTTCTAACAGGTCTACGAGGTGTGTTCAAAAAGTATCGCGAATTTTGTGTTTTTTCAAAAATTATTTATTTATTCATGAATATCTATTTTGTCCCCTTCAAAGTAATCCCCATGAGATATTATACACTTGTGCCAACGGTTTTTCCAATCTTCGAAGCACTTCAAAAAATCATTTTTTTTTATCTTGTTCAGCTCCTCCTTCGATGCCGTCTTTATCTCGTCAAGCGTAGCGTAACGTCGTCCTTTCATGGGCCTCTTCAGTTTAGGGAACAAGAAAAAGTCACAGGGGGCCAGATCTGGGGAATACGGTGGCTGCGGCATCATTAGTGTGTTGTTTTTGGCTAAAAAGTCGCGCACAAGCAACGATGTGTGAGCAGGGGCGTTATCGTGGTGCAAAAGCCAATTTTTGTTCTTCCACAAATCCGGGCGTTTCTGGCGGATTGCTTCGCGCAAATTGCGCATAACTTGCAGGTAATATTCCTTATTGACCGTTCTACCCTGTGGCAAGAACTCATGATGCACCACGCCCCTGCAATCGAAGAAAACTGTCAGCAAAACTTTCACATTCGACCGAACTTGGCGCGCTTTTTTCGGTCTTGGTTCGTGCGGCAGCTTCCATTGAGATGATTGAGCTTTGGTTTCCACGTCATAACCATAAACCCACGATTCGTCACCAGTTATGACCCTCTGGAGCAAATTTGGGTCGTCGCGGACAGAGTCCAACATCTCATTAGCAATGTTCATGCAATGCTGTTTTTGGTCGCAATTGAGCAATTTTGGTACGAATTTCGCGGCGACCCGTCTCATGCCCAAATCATTGATAAAAATCGAATGGCACGAGCCAATCGATATGTTTAGGTCCTCAGCAACTTCTCTAACGGTGATTCGACGATTGGCCAATACCATTTTCTCCACTTCATTAATTTTTTCGTCTGTTGTTGAAGTGCTCGGGCGTCCGGCACGCTCTTCGTCGTTCACATCTTCTCGGCCTTCTGAGAACATTTTGTACCACCGATAAACGTTGCTTCGGTCCAAGGTAGCTTCTCCGTATGCCACAGTCAACATTCGGAATGCATCCGCGCACTTAATTTCGTTTTTCACACAAAATTTGATACAGGTTCTTTGATCCATTTTTTTGAATAGGTAAAAATCGAAGACGATCCAAAACACGTGCAAGCAAAGCAGCTGTCAACAATTAAGTGAACATTCAAAATGGCCGAGCTTGTCGGCATAAGTGAGAGACATGAGTACCAACATAACGCCACAAAAAGATCGAAATTCGAATATACGTAACCCGCGAAAATTCAAAATTCGCGATACTTTTTGAACACACCTCGTATAACTTCGATCTTTTTCCTGAGATTCTTGAATATTGCTGTTCCTAACGGCTTCGTCAATATGTTGGCAATGTTATCTTTGCTTCTGATGTAGTTCAGCTGTATCTCCCCCTTTCTTACTGCTTCTCTCACGGAGTAGTATTTTATGTCTATTGCTTTTCCTCTTCTTGATTCTGAATTTGATGCTACGGCAATTGCGGATTGATTGTCTTCGAACATGTTATATGTCTCGACTTTTAGATTAAGGAATTTACATAGAGCCTGAATGTATCGATCTTCTCGGACTGCTTTGCTTAGTGCGATGTATTCTGCTTCACATGATGACAGCGCAACAGTGGATTGTTTACAGCTTCTCCACTGGACAGTTTTGTTGCATACCATGAAGCAATAATCCGTAATGCTCTTCCGGTCTTCGATATCTTCTCCCCATGACGCGTCAGCATAATCGCATAGGTTCTCGTTTTCATTCCCTAGTGAAGATTAGGCCGTAGTTTTGAGTTCCGCCAAGGTATCTGATGATCCGTTTCACTCCTGCGTAGTGCTCCTCATTAGGGTTGCTTTGGAATCTGCTTAGGTAGTTCACTCCGTAAGTAATGTCAGGTCTGGTATGTTGGCTTATGTATATTAAGCTTTCGATGAGCTTTCTATATCTGGTCTGCAGCGTTTACTCGTCGACTCGTTCGATGTTCCGATATATTTTGTATTTGGTTCCATCGGAATATTTCTAGGCTTTGCCATTCCCAGTCCATTGATACTTAAAAGCTTTTTGATGTGATATGGTGATGTAGTCTACTGTTTGGTTGATGTTTATTCCCACGAATCTCTTGATTTCAGTTATTTTATTTGTTTTATATCTCTGTTTGATTTTTTGCTTGAATTCTTTTATCTCCTCGGCCGATGATGACGCTATCAATATGTCGTTCACATAATACAGCACGTAAATAGTTCCTTTTCTGTTTGATTATTCTTTTCGATACAGACATGCGTCTACTTCCGAGTTTGAGAAGGCACTTTCTTTCATAAGTGACTCGAATTGAGCTAGCCATGCCTGCGATGCTTGTCTAAGACCGTAGATTGCCTTCCTGAGTTTGCATAGTCTTCCTTCGTCTGGGAAACCTCTAGGTATTATCATGTAGACTTCCTCGTTTAGGTAGCTGTTTAGGAACGCAGCTTTGACATCTAGCTGCTCCATTTTTAGATTTCTGTTTGCGACAATTGCCAGAAAAACTTTTATCGTGTTGAAACTTGATCGATTCCGGTACGTGTGCATAGAGACTCTTGTTTTTGCTTTGTTTGCATCCTCTCGCGACCAGTCTTGCCTTTTTAACTTTTCTTCCATCCTGGTCCGTTTTAGTCTTAAATTTCCATACGGCGTCTATTCGCGGTTGATTCCAATCTTTTGTGAGTTCCCACGTTTGATTGTCCAGGATATTGCTTGTTTCATCGTTTATTGCGTCGTCCCACCCGTTCTTGAGTGCTTCATCATATGTTAGATTTTTTTCGTTCATTTTTTCGATTTTCGTTAAGTGCGCACGATAGTCTCCGTATCTTTCCGGTGGTGCTCTATTTCGTGGCGGTAGTACTCTCTTCGCAAGTTTGATTTTTTCTGTCTCACACTGTCTATCATCTCGTGTTTCTTTGCCGATTTCTTCACGCGTTTTCTTCTTGTTTTCTTCTTTTACTTCACGCCTCTTTTTCTGTGTAGATTCTTCATCTTCTTTAGTTCCGAATTCTATCGCCATTTTGTATTGCTCTCCATCTGTCTCAATAAACTTCACATCAGACCGTGTATATACTCTTCTGTTCGCGGGGTTAAAAACTTCGTTGTCTGTGTTTGTTACTCCGATGAATATTATTTTCTTTGTTTTGCTATTGAATTGATTTCTGAATTGCTTCTCAACAAGGCTATATGCTTTGCATCCGAAGATTTTTATTTTTGCGTGGTCGGCTCCAATCTTGGCCCTTTCCGTTGGAACTTCGTTGTCTATCGCTTTACTTGGCAGACGATTTAGGATGTATGCAGTGTACGTATGTATGACTGCATACGGCCACAGGTATTTCTCAACGCCCTTGTCGATTATCATGGCTTTTGCCATTTCCGTTATCGTCCTGTTGGCGCGTTCAGCTACGCCGTTCAGAGCGTGTGTGTACGGTGGAGTTATTTCGAACTCAACGTTCTTGAACAATTTTCTCATGGCATCATTTACGTCTGTGCCTGCGTCACATCTTATGCTTTTGATGTTCTTTCCGAACATGCTTTTGTATCTATGTTTAAAGTCTTCATTTTCTCGCACGTTTCGCTCTTATTTCGGATTGGGTACACGACAGTAAAGTGTGTATAATCATCCACAATCGTTAGGAAGTATTTTTCTCCATAAATCCCGATCGGGCTTATGGGTCCGCATAGATCAACGTGGATCTTCTCGGGCACATGTTTGCTTCTCGGTCTTGTTCCTTTGTGTGGCTCCTTGCTCATTTTTGCTTCGATGCATACTCTGCAAATTTGAAAATGAAAAATTAGAAACATTACTCGATCAAAATTCGTATCAAACGCAAGAGGAGCTCGCAAAAACATTGGAAGTTAATCAACAAGCTATTTCAAAACGACTCACAGCCGTGGGATACATCCAAAAGCAAGGAAATTGGGTCCCATACGAATTAAAACCGAGAGATATCGGACGATGATTTAGCATGTCCGAAATGTTGCTTGAACGGTACAAAAAAAAGTTTTTTCTGCATCGTATCATTACCGGGGACAAAAAATAGATTCACTACAACAACCCGAAACGCAAAAAATCGTATGTAAAACCTGACCAACCGTGAACATCAACGCCGAAGCCGAATATCCATGATGCCAAGGTAATGCTCTGTATTTAGTGGGATCAGAAAGATGTGATGAGCTGCTAAAACTTGGTCAAACCATCATGAGAGATTTCTACAGGCAACAATTGATCCGTTTAAAGCTAGCTATAGCCGAAAAACGTCCAGAATATGCGACCAGACACGAGTCCATAATCTTTCATCATAACAACGCTCGGCCTTATGTTGCTGTTCCGGTTAAAAACTATTTGGAAAATAGCAGATGGGAAGTTCTGGCTTACCCGCTTTATAGCCCAGACCTTGCCCCTTTCGACTATCATTTGTTTTGATTGATGCACGCTTTAACTGGAATACGCCTTACTTCAGAACAGGGTATCAAAAATTGACTCAATTCATTCTTGGTTTCAGAAGATGAACGCTTCTTCCATGACGGAATCTATACATTGGCAGAAAGATAGGAAAAAGTAGTGGCTAGCAATGGACAATATTTTAAATAAGGTATTAATTGATTTTATCGTTCAAATAAATTCGTTTTTCAAGCAAAAAAAACAGACCGAATTAAGTTGTATACCCAATAAATATATTGTCGGTTAGAGTTATGGGATTTCCCCACTCTCTAGAATCATCCTTCACCTTAGTGATTACGTACCGCGCGGATGAGTCCTCACAATCAGTCCCACCTCTAGGTAAGTGGGCGACACCAATCACTACACCATGAGGATTACCACTCACTCCCGTAAGTACGCTAAATCAGTCCCCACTCCTGGGTAGGATAACTCCCACGCGCGGTCAGTACAGCGGGTTGACTCCCACCTACCAAGTCAGTCCTTGCGGATCATCACCCACTTTCAGTCAGCCTGGGCGGGTCCCCTTGCCTACATTCCCCCTTTCCCCTTACCCCCGCTCCCCCTCACTGACTCATGGCTTTAAACCGGCACAGACTATCTACTAAGATACTTCCGATGTATGCGATGCGTAATTTAATTATGTCGTGACAACGGAAAATTAACACGAAACGGCAAGTGAGCTGCAATACGCGTTATTCGGCGCCCAACTTGCCTATAGCATCACGTTGTCTCTCTCGACTCAGCCTCAAACTAGAAGGATGCAGAAAGTAGTGGGAGACACTACAATAGTGTATCTTCCTCGCTTGACACTCGGTCAAGAGAGAAAGCATGATACAACGTGATGTTATGGAGAAATGCAGTATCCTCTGCTTTGCGCCATGCAAGCTGACGGTATACCATAATATTCTTTTTTTTTAACTTTTTATTTAAAAAAAATCATGAATTTTAAAAATGCTTTTTGATTATTAATGAAAGTTGAACAAAAAAGATATAAAAAATTGAAACAGTTGATTTTATTTTGACATTTTAAAACAGTCATTGTAAAGTTTCATGGCATATATACTTTTTGTGTTCATAAGAAATTTTAATTTAAATTATAATAGAAGAGGATTTTCAAACTTTTTAATTTTTTTTTTTAAATAACATACTTTGTATTAAATAGTCAAAGACAATTTAAAAATTGTATATAAAATTGTATTTAGAAAATTCCTACTAACTTTCATATATAATTCTATTAATATTAATAAATACTTTTACACACGTATTATATGTATCACGAATTATGTTTTCTACAATTATTTGTAGTTTAGTTGTGAAGAAAGTGAAAATAGTGCGCAGCTCATGGTATCGGCAACACGGTTTGGCGAGTCAAAACAGAAGAGGCAATACTATTTGACGAGTCACAGTTTCAAACAGAAGAGGATAGCTCGAAAGAAAAAGAGACCGCTTAAGAGAGAAGGGAAGAGAAAAGAGCGTTCTCCTCGGCTCTCGCGGCCGCTGCGTCAAACCGTCCTACAAAGCTTGCGAACATTTCCCCCTTACCTTACCGCCGCGCGCGGTCTAAAATTGTATTTAATTTACACACGCACGCATGCACGCACGCACGCACGCACGCACGCACACACACACACATATATATATCTCACTGCAATATATATATATATATATATATATATATATATATATATATATATATTTATATATATATAATTATAATTTTATTTAAAATATTAATATTTTAGGAACATTATGTTTTCTCACCGACAATTTGATTTAAATTCTTTATTGTCATACAAAGCAATAACTTCTATATAATTTTGTATTCTGGGCTTTTTGCCTTTAATCATTAGAGTTGCGTGTATTAATTCTTCATCACGGTTTAATTTCAAACCATTTCATGGTGATCGGTTGTGTACTTGTGATCGAAGCTCCTATTCGTTGAGATCGTGATAATTAACAAGCTTATTGCTACCTCAGATAGCACACAGTGTTCTATCAGAAATAGAGCAAATTAGACTTGAAGTGCGCGAATCATAGCCTATCTACGCAAATTAGGCATTGTGCAACATGGTCAAAGACCCCCCTGCCCCAGAGGCGGGGGGTGGCGGGGCACGAACACCGGTCGACGATGTCGGCCGGACGTGCCCGGGGCTTCCCTAGTCCCCCCCCCCCTCCTCCTTACCCTCCTTTCCCTCCCATTTCCCCAGCTCCTAACACACCCAGTGGCATACTGGCTGGCAATTTTGAAGTCTTCGAAACCGCCTATAACCGCGAACGAACCTCTACATATTGCATTCAGACGCTTTCAGATGACAATCAAATTACGGAAGACAGGCAGTCTACAGTGAGTGACACTGATTTGGTAAATGGACAGGCGCCTATGGATATTGAATCAGTTAAACCGCAGAGGAAAAGGATTCTTGAAGAAACGCCAGACCAAAAGAACGCAACTACTTCCAAAGTCAGTAAGTCAAGCAAACATAACCCCTCTAATAGCAACAAGGCTTCAGGCTCAAATCTTTCTAGCCGCAAAGAATTTGAATCCTCTCGTCAAGTAAACGTCACTCAGGATGTGAATGGCTCAAGAGCGGGTAGTATTACCAATGATAGTCATAATAAGATCCTCACCATTTTTACTAACGGACCTAATGTACCAAAATACTCGCGCGACGACTATCCCCCATACATTGTGTACGTATATAACACTAATATTGATGCCGATGATCCGGAGGCCGCCCACCCGCTGCACGTCTGCAGCTTGATTTCCAGTATTGCCGCTAATAACGACATCATTGAAAACAAAAAGATAGGTCGCGAAAAAGCTATGGTTGAATTTAAATCTGCCACTGGTGCTAAAAATTTAATAGTTTCTCCTCTATTGAAGCACCATAACCTACGTGCCTTCATTCCTTCATATCGCATTTTACGTACCGGCTTAGTTAAAGATATCCCTCCCAGCATTAGTTTTGTGGGGTAAGGTTTCCAACACATAAAAACGGGGAATTAGATAATATATATATATATAACTATTTTTATTTAGAATGCGTCAGTCTTATTTCTCGGCCTAACGCCGTGATACAAATTAGGTCTTCTCTCTACTAAAGGCTATCGCGGAGTGCGGGACGCCAGACCAGCGTCTCCTCTAACCACGCCGGGAATCGCGCGGGCTTCGTCGTATTGTGAGCGACATTCTGATTGGTCGTCTCGCTTGTCCAGTGAGACTTGTCCCGTCGTCGTTGGCGTCATGGAAAGCCGCCACAGTTTGGATACGATACTCAAATCAATTGAAGCCCATTCACATAGAATTTTAGAAATTAAGAGATTAAATAAAAGGGTTATTAGAAATGGCGAACCCATATTAATTCCTTCGTCATACATAAGTATTAAATTTGCAGGACAAACATTACCGAAGTATGTTTACATTTTTAAAACTAAGCATGAAGTCACCTCTTTCATTCCTAGAACAAAAATTTGTTATAAGTGTTACAGGGTTGGACATATCAGCACATCGTGCAAAGGCCATGAAAGATGCCTTAAATGTGGTTTAAGAAAACACAATAATGACAATGACTGTCCCATGCACAATAAGCAACCGGTTTGTATTAATTGCAAGGGCGATCACCTTGCTACGTTTCCAATCTGTCCTACAGTCCTTAGCCAAAAAAAGATCACTTGTGGCCATCGAAAACATTCTCCTGTTTCAAGCAAGAGAGATTATTAGACGCAGCAATCCTGACGTCAACTCACAATACTTCTGCCCACCTCAGATTGCTAGTGATCCTAGAACGGACTTCGGTAATTTCCCTCACTTAAGAGATAATGATTACGTTAGAAATAATAAACACTTCAGGGATAGGCCCAACCATCCCTCACTTGATACTAATTACCTTCCCAATTTTCACAGTCAAAATAGATTTGGCGCCCTTGAAAATGTTGAAGATCTTCATTATTCCTCTGCTCTATCTCGCCGTCTCGGTTCTTATGCCGGAGTGGTCGCAGGTAGCAGTAACTTTTAGTCCAGTTCTAATGGCGGCCCGCATGCGCATTTGTTCTCACCTGAGCCCAGCTTCTCTCGTAGACGTGACAGCCCATCTCACCTTTGTCCTCCCCCTCCCGTCAGACACTCGACCGATCCGGGCAAGCCTTACCAATGTTACCCCAATGGCCGTTTCCTGGTCTCTTCAGGGAATGGAATAGCGTATGACCATAACAATTTAAATGAACCTGCAAACGCTGGGCATTCATCTGAACCAAACTGCAATATTGCAAGCTTTGGCGATTTTATTAAGGATATCAGCAGTTTCTTCTTACAAAAGTTATTCCCACTACTACTTAACAAAAATTATGATGCAGTTATGGAAGAGTCAATTAATTTTTTTATTAACTACTTTAGTACTAATAAATTTAGTAGACTTTTTAAATATTTTGCTAACTCCTGGACTAATACTGATGGTAATAATCTTGACAATGTTAACATTAATTCAAGTCATACAGTAGAATACTCTAGAGATCGCATGGCTTCCCACAACGGTCTGAAAGAAAACAGCCAATCCTCATCTAATCACGTTTCCCCCCCCCCTTTTTTTTTAACGGGGGGAAAATACTCATGGTACCCCGGGTTGGCTAGACCACGGGAGTGTGGGACTCGGGACGCGGTACCCTTCGCCGGCACAGACCGCTTGCGCGCGGCAGAAAGTTGGCGAGGCCCGGCCCGCCTACCCACTAAAAACCCACCGAGCCCATCTCACCCCAGTGTATGGAGGGATCGGGATACTAGGTATTCGCCATCACCCCTCCACAGGGGGTCGGAGCATAATCACGTTTTCCCTGTATTAATCGACTCTAACCTTACATCTTAAATTTTGATCTATTTAAATAATGTCATCCGCGATACAACATATTCAATACCATTGCAACAATAATAATAATAATAGCTATAACGAGAGGGCACAGCTCACCCATAACGGTGACAATCGGACGCGTAAGTCTAATGTTGTGAATATCTTACAGCGGAACTGCCAAGGTCTCCGTAGCAAAGCGGCCACTCTACAGTCCCTCGCGCATAGTTACGATATAATCTGCATTCAAGAAACTATACCGTATGAGTTAAACTACTTCCACTTCAAAGGCTATCACACTGTTAGGCGAGATATTACAGGCCCCAACATGTAGGGACTCTGCATTTTGATCAAGGAAAACATTTCTTATTCCACCATAGACCTTGACGCATTTTCGCACCCTTCTTTCATTTTCACCCCCCGAGAAATTCTCGGAATCATTATCAAGGTTGACAATTCTCAGTGCCTGATTATCAACACTTATCGCCATCCTGGCAGGTGTACTCCGTTCGCCGCTTTTAATAGACTGCTTGAACTTCAGGATAGATTCCAACTCACACTCTTGATTGGCGATTTTAATTGCCATCATATGCATTGGTATAACGCTTACGATGATGGTCCCGGCCGGTCTTTAGCCAAAGCAATAGAACTACACAACTATGTTATCCTCAACGAAATGAGCCCTACCTTGATGACGGCTTCAGGATCTAGAGATTCAATTATAGACCTCTCTCTCTCTCCTCTTATAAGCTAGCTCCTCTATATCTATCCCAGACATTGAGTGACACCTGGGGTAGTGATCACTTTCCGCTAACCACACAAATCAATGGATCTATTAAACATACCAAAAAATTTATTTACAAATAGCCCCTCTCCGAGAAGCAATTAAAAATCTTTTACGCCTTATGTCTAAAAAATCCAATAAAACTCGAAAACCTCTCAGGCTAACAGTTGCGAGAAGTATATAGCATTTGTCAATCATATCAGGAATATCTTGTTCGATCTCATTCCTGAAGAACAAAGATTTCCTAAAACCGTTAACATCAAGCCTTCTGCTTTCCTCCCTGCAACCACGGGAAAATTATTCCGTGGTTGCGTTACAGAGAATCCCATGGGAGGATGAGCCCCCCATAGAAGCACCGCCGGAACCCAGGATGGACGCCGGGACGAGGAAAGATTCACCAGACGTGACCGAGGTAAACGGCAGGCCGGACGTGACCCAGACCGCGGTCACATCAACAAACCACGACGCGGCCCAACAGGATAAGGCGGCGGACAGTCGCAGTGGGGAGACCGACAGGGCGGTCATCCCAGCAACTACGGATACCCATGGCAACACGGATACTCAGCCTCGGATCCAAGCGCAGGAACAGGCAACAAAATAGCCGAAAGACTACACACCGTGACGCGCCATATAAACAATACAGTAGATCACTTTAATCTTATTTTTCATCATTTGTCTTATTTTTTATTCGACTCTACTCTATTTTTATTACACAATTAACCTTATTCCATTTTTATTTTATTTTATAACCGCCACCCTAAGTTTAAGACTGATACGAAACAAACCACAAAAATAAGCCACAACACTGATACACAATATGTTAAAATGTAAAATAAGTAATAACAAACTAGCCTAAGTATACAATTTAGTTGTAATCATTACACTAATACTTATACGCATAAGCACTTTGATTTATTTATATCGATTTAGCGAAATATTAAGATAGCCACAAATTTGAACAGCAAATCCGCGCGCTGTTGTGGCACCGACGCCATGTTGGCGTAAGAATACATGATGGCAGAAAATAGGGACCCGAAAGAGAGAAGCCCAAGCGACGCTATGATCAAGCAGTAGGTCTCAGACTATAAAGCAAGACACATCGATGTCACCGGACAAGATGTGAATGATGCAATCTCGCATAGTGCGCGACGCGAATAAGTCGCTCTAACATTAAGATACGCCTTATTATTCGATCTGGAAACGTTGTACATATCAATCAGACTGTAATATTAGACAATTTATTTTACGTGTGAGTGTACAATAAACTTGAGATTTGTGTTAACTCGGCATTGTTCTTGAGTATACCCGGCACGAATCGATCCCGTTTCCATGTGCGTTTCTGTAATAACAAATGCATAAACGTTAAACTCAGTGCATAAATATAAACAATACTACTTACCTATGTACCGACGAACATCACGCGGGTGCGTGATCAATCCCACAACGATCGTAGACAGGAAGGACGAGCCCAGCCAATCAGCTACGAGGATTGCTGTAACGAACAGAAACAGTAATAAGACATTGTACCTTGGTAATTACTAGGTCAAATTACCTGGCGACCGTGAGATCCGTGCAGGATACATCCGAAAGGTAAGGGAAATAACCCTGAAAAGTGAAAACGATGAAATTAATGTTCGTTCGTCTGGTCACATCCCCCCCCCCCTGGTGGAACAATGATTGCAAGAGAGCCATCGACTTTCGTAAAGAAGCCACTGCCATCTATAAAAATATCCCACGCTTGATAATTACAATCACTTTGTGCAGACCAAAAGATTGTGTACCAAACTTCTCAAAAAACACAAAAGCAAAGGTTGGAAGAATCTCTGTCACACGTTTAATTCCAAAACTCCTACCGTTGAGCTCTGGTCTTTGATCAAACTTTTCAAAAAGCGCAGTCTAGTCAACGCACATACTCAATCTGACACTGAGAGTGTCACCAAAGCGCAATCAGCTGTTATTGATAAGCTCTGCCCCTTCTCATGTCTGCATTACTTTCAGGATCCTTCTTGGACTGATGGTACATCAAGCTCTTTTAGTGATAGCAATGGTGACCCACAGGATGCATCCAATGCTGACTTACGAGGCATGGACCTGAGTGTTTCTCTTCCTGAAGTCATGGCGGCCATAGATGGTATGAAGAATTCCTCTGCTCCTGGGCTTGACCAATTCTCCTACAAAATTATTAAAGCATTGCCCCACGAATTCATTATTATACTTGTGGATCTGTTCAATACCCTCTTACAGGAGGGTCGGTTTCCGAAACAATGATCTCAATCGCTCATCGTGCTGATACTCAAGCCGCAAGGAGGGGTTAGACCTATTTCTTTTTTATCATGTTTCCTTAAAGTCCTGGAAAAAACTTTATATTTTAGACATAGATGGGCTATGGAAAATAGATGTTTTTTTCCTGATTTTCAGGCTGGCTTCAGAGCTAACAAGTCTTGTGTAGACAATTTGGTCTCTTTTTCTAGCTATGTGTACTCCGCCTTCCTCGAGGGCAAACTCGTCGCGTGCGCTTTCCTTGACATCATGGGCGCTTTCGACAATGTCATCCCTGCTATTCTAGTACAGGAATTGATAAATATGTGCTTCTCCCCGAATTTTTGTCGCTTTATTTACAATCTCACTAGCGAAAGAGAAATATTCTTTGCGGTTGGCGGTGAACAACTAAAGGGTTCATACCGTGTACATAAGGGTACTCCACAGGGTTCCATTCTTAGGAACCATTCTCCTTCCTCACTCTTCAACATTTATCTTCGAAATATAGGCAAACACTTAGCTGGAAATACCCAGATTTTACAATATGCTGACGACCTCGCTGTGTTTGGCCTCTGATAATGAGAGAAACGCTATTGTTGCCTTGTAGGCTTCTATAGATCGCATTTCCCTTTTCCTTAATGAGAGAGACTTGGATATGTCGTCTGAAAAATCTTAGCTCATTATTTTTTCTAGGAAACTATCATCAAAACTTAACACGAATAATATCCCTAACATTATCATTAACGACAATCCCATACCCCGGGTCGATAGCACACGCTTTCTGGGCGTCTGGTTTGATAGTAAACTCAGAGGAAACGTTCACCTAAAACATTTAATTGTTAAAGGCAGAAAGCTTGCTGATATCATTTTTTCCTTTTCAGAAGTCTGGTGGGACGCTCACACTCGTATACTCCTTCAAATCTATAGAACAATTTTTCGGAGCTTCATAGAATACGGAGGTCAGATCTTTCAATTTCAACGCAATTCCATGAATTTCCTGAAGCTTAAAAGGTTAATTTACAGATGCATCAGAGTTGCTTATGGCTACAGAATTTCCACTCCCATCAATATTATGCTCTTCGAATCTAAAGAACCCCCTCTCAAAATTAGAATTTCACATATCTCTTCCAAATACCTATATAAAGCACTAGCCAACAAGAGTAATCCTGTCATCTCCTCTCTGGAAGACCTGAAGGGTGTGGCGACTTCCCGGCAGGATAGAATCAGTATCCTTAAAAGATTTCCCATCTTTGGAATATACGTACACGTTATCGGTGATGGCAACAGAATTTTCCGCAGTACAGTGATTCCAAGATTTCAATATAGTTATCCTGTTTTCTGCTTTAAACCGAAAATCAATGACTCCCTTACAAAATTCAAAAAAGACACACCTAACAAACTTATCAGACAAAGCTTTCGCTGTTTAGTAGAGGAACACTTTAGTTTGCATGTCAAACTATACACAGACGGATCCAAATCCGAACAAGGAATTCGCGTGGGGGCCAGTGTCTGGATCCCCTGCCTGGGCCGCTCTATCATCCATAAATTACCCGCCGAAACGTCTATTTTCACCGCCGAAGCATAGCCTTACTCGAGGCTGTTGGCATCATCGAGGAACTCCACTGGAAGAATGTAGTGATCTTCACGGAATCTCTCAGCGTGTTACGCGCCGTTACGCAACACAGTCACAAAGCTGATAATTACGTCGTCTACCGACTTAAATATAAGCTGTTTGCTCTTAATGAAGCCGGGGTAAACTTGACCCTCTGTTGGACGCCGGCACACAGAGGAATTCCAGGAAATGAGGCAGCGGATGGAGCTGCTAAAGAAGCTGCTCGTTGCGGCTACGCTCCACCATTTGCTCGGATACCCTACGCAGACTTCTTTGCTATGGCTAACATCGATAAATGTAACAAGTTCAAAGCATACCTAGAAGACGTTGCTCACAAAACAGGTGCCCAACATGCTGCCTTGTATCAGCAAGATTCTCGCAAATATCCTTGGTTCCATCGAAAGTCTTTTAGCAGAAAGAAAATAGTTATCATTAACCGTCTTAGAAGTAATCATTACAACTTAAATTACAGTTTGTATAGAAAAAACATGACAAATCTACCATCTTGTGACTGCGGTGACGGCCGCCAGGATGCAAACCACGTTATATTTTATTGTCCTATTACTATTCCGAAATCTAGCAAACTAAGAAAGTACATTAAAGACAAGTTTCCTCTTTCTGAGATTAATATCTTTCCCATGCTTAAGTCTCCTACCAGTAGTATCTGTCATCTTATTCTCGCCTACTTCACGTCATGCAACCTCCTCATTTAAACCCTCCCGCCTCACGGGTATACCCGCTAGTTCGCGTCCCTGACGCGATTCAAGGGGAGGGCTCGATTCCAACTACTCCGACTTATGACTTATGACTACTCGCAAGAACCTAGTTACTCCACCTTCGTAACGGAGCACACAGTTCTACACGCTTGCAGTAATACCAAATTAAACAACAATCACCATTGAAAGGAAGACGAGAAATACCCTGGTTACTATGGTCAAATCGTCCCCGCCACATTGTTACACTGGGGACGGGTACCAATAACGTTGAGAAGAAGAAGAAGAAAAATTCTTCATCACTGTCAGTGTCTGATGAATCATTACTAGAGGAATTAAACATTTGGATTGCGATAGCAATCGGTGCATCGTTGTTTCTGCCATTTCTAATTTTGTTCTTTATAGAATGTATTTTCTGCAATAATCACAACACTTCAATAAAAAAACATCAATGCGTATTGAAAAAATAAAATTATGTACAATAATTATATACAATAAACAATTATATACAATAATTTATTGTTTTTAAATGTGAAGTTATACAAACAGTTAATCGATATAATCGTCGTTATAATATTTAAAAATAACGTTAACACTCATTGATACATTGCCAATTGAAATATTTACTTACCGATATAATAATTTTTAATAGCAATAATTGCTTGAACACTATTTATATATTAACTAACAGTTTTATTTAGGTTATGAGCTAATACATGTGCAAGGCTGTCACTAGCCACTTAGAGCCTCCGCACATGAACTTCCTTAAGTTACGTTAGGTACAAACCTTAAACTTAAGCCCGTACTTATAATTAAACTTAGATCAACGCACAAAGAAATCCGTAACGTAAGGTTTCGTACAGTTCTATAAGGGAATGATCGTCGATCGATCCTTTGATCTACTTTGATCATTATTGACACCCAATTGGCACCGTCTCTTTCGCTTATCGCGTAAGAATATTAAATACTTTTTAAAATTGAAAAAAGTATTGAACATTCGCAAAATTTTTTAAATTTTATATTATTGTTTGTATAATATGTTGCTTTGCGTTTCATTGTTGGTAAAGGATTAAATATAATCATATATAACTCTTTATTATAATTAAACATAATATGATACACAATCAATAATATAATACTATAACTTGTAGATCATATAACTTAATTAGGATCTATATAGTTAACCTCAATAACCGTTTCGATTGAAAATGCGTGTCGAAAGTGAAACATAAAACTATAAAAAAATGTAGGACCTAAAGATTATATTATAATCCTTTAGCAGTAATGAAGTATAAGACGATATGTTTTACAAACAATAATATAAAATATAGAAAATGATTTCGTGGAATTTTAACATTTCAGCTGTGTTTAGTGGAAAACACTCAGCATTTTTATACTGTCTGGTATTGTTGGATTTTCTATTGAATGACACTGAGCTGTTTATGTTCTTCCAACATTTACTGAGCAATGAAATAAATTATAGTTATGTTACAAAAAGTAGCAACCGCTGTTTAAATATATTGAAAGAATACTAAGTTGCTTAGTGTCACATTCGGCAGAACATCTTATTACAGTTGGCAGTTTAGTACGAATCATTCATGAGGTGTTTTTTCTTCTGAAGAAAATCAATATTGACACAATATTAGAAACTATATATTTAAAAAATATTAAGATAAATAATATTAAATATTAATATTATTTATTATTAGCAGTAATGTTCTATAAATAATTTCTTATTTATTGGGAGCTATTTTTCTTAATTTTATAGATTATTATAAGATAAATCTATCTGTCAAATTGTTTAACATCAGTAGTCCTTGTTAAAATAAAAATCATATAAGTAAATATAAAAATCAGATAAGTCTAAACTATTTTCTTTTATAGAAAAAAATGGATCATCAATACAGTCAACAAATTATTTTTAACGAGTTAGACATGAATGCAGAATATATAGAAACAGTAGATACCGTTATCGATATCCCAGAAAAAATGGGTGATAATTATCTTATTCAATTATTTCGAGAAAGAAAATTTTTATATGATAAAAGCGATCGCAACTTTAAAGATAATGAATTAAAAAATAATGCCTGGAAAGAGATTTCTCGTATTATGAAAGATAAAAATTTGGGTAAGTAAAACTCATTTTTTCCATTTACAACAATTATTATCTAACAAGAAACAATATTACACAAAGACATTTTATATTTGTTATATGTATATTATCCAAAATATATTCTAAAATAACGTCTAAAATAGTTACTAAATTTGCTTTGTTTAATTATTGAGTTACATTTGTGGCTAATCACGAATACAAATCACATGTATTCATTTAAAGAGATATATTTTGAGAGTAATTTTATACAGATTATATTATCAGTCATAAACGTGAACATCTTCCAAAGGCGAGCGGGGCAACCAAGTAACATTCTGCGTTGTCAAGTGGGGAAAAAATAAAAACGTAATTCTTTGTTCTTCCTTCTGTCACACATCCTTCAGTCATCTATAGCAATCTATCTATATCCCTAGGAACTAAAAAAAAAACTAAAGACATAGAACATAAATGATAAAAACAATATCCCACAATCCGACCCCTTGATTTTATCAATCCATTGTATTTATGATCTTCTTTATATGTTTTGATAGAGTCGGAGCTCCTAGCGGCTTTGTCAAACAATCTGCTGTCATATTCTCGCTGGATACGTGCTTGACTATAATATTTTCCTTTCTAACAACCTCTTGGATGTAGTAGCATCTTCGGTTCATCAATTTTGATTTAGTTTTAAAACTCCCTCCGTTTGCCAATCTAACAGCGTTCAAATTGTCACAATTTAATTCTCTTTTTACTTCTTCTGTATATCCCATCTCATATAGTAATCTGGAGGTCCATATTATTTCATTTAATCCCTCCAGCATAGCTTCTAGTTCGCTTTCCGTCGATGACAATGCAACGATTGATTGTTTCTTACTTCTCCAATGTATCAAGTTTCCGTTCCTGTATAATAGCAATCCAGTAAAAGATTTTGCGTCTTCTGTTCTGTCCCACGATGCATCAGATTCACATCTTATCTTCGTTGTTGAGTTCTCCCTTTTAAATTCCAAGCAGTAATTAATAGTACCTTTCAGGTATCGAAGAATTCTCTTTAATGCTGCCATGTGCATTACTCTTGGTTTGTTGTTGAATTGTGATAAACAACTCAATGCAAATGATATATCTGGTCTAGTATGAACACTCAAGTACATTAGTCTTCCCATCAGCTCCTGATACGCTTGAACATCAGCTTTCTCACTTCCTTCACAATCTTCCATTTTCGTGTTTATGTCTATTGGCGTCTTCACAACATTACACTCTTTCATTCCATAGAATTCAAGTAATTTTTCAATGTATTTCTTTTGATGTACAGATACTTTTCCTTCTTCTTGATCTACTTGCATTCCTAGTACAACTTTTGCTTCTCCAAGGTCTTTAATGTCTATATATTTTCTAATCTTGTCAATATAGCTCTTCTCAAAATTATTATCACTTGACACTGTCGACATATCGTCTACATGTATTCCGCAGTAAAAGAATTTATTTCTCTCTCTGGCAAAAAATAAACAAGGGTCTTCCTTAGATTGGCTTAATCCACATTTAATTAGAGCATTGGTGAGAAATTCATTCCAGCATCTACCAGCTTGTTTGAGCCCATATATACTCCTTTTTAATCTGCACACTTGTTCCTTATTTACTTGTAGTCCATCTGGTAACTCCATAAGTATTTCCTCTTCTAATCTTCCATGTAGAAATGCTGTCTTTACGTCGTAGATTTTCATCTTCCTTTCTTCTTGTGCACTTATACTAAATAACAGTCTTATGGTCTCAATTCTTACTACTGGAGCAAACGTTTCACCATAATCTACTCCTGGTCGTTACCCACATCCTTGTGCAACTAATCGTGCTTTATATCGACATTGTCCTGTATTTGGATCTTCTTTTATATTAAACACCCACTTGCATTTAATAACTCTTTTATTCTTCGGTCGTGGTATAATGTCCCATACTCCATGTTTCTTCATTGATGTCAATTCATCGTTAATAGCTTGTCTCCAATATTTCCAATCTATTGACTTTTCTGCCTCTTGAACGTTTCTTGGAATATCTTTATCTATAATTATCATTGCAGATTGCTGTTCTTTAATTCTTGTAGATCTTCTGACATTTTCCTGTTCCTTTCTTTTTTCCTCTTCTTCTCGTCTTAAATTTTTTCGCATTTCCATCATAACTTTCGTTGTTCCTTTTGGTCTTCCTTTGATCTTCATTGCTGTTGGCTGCATTTGGATTTCCACACTTTCATTTTCTCCTATGCGTTCTTCAATTCTCTCATTTGTAGAATCTTCATTTTCCTCTTCTATTTCATCTCTATCATCAAGTCCTCCCATATCTGCATCTTCATATTCACTGCTTTCTGATTCTACTCTTGCTTCTCCTTCATTTTCTTGAATTTCTTCTTGATTTTCTCCCATATTATTATCATCTTCTGATTCCAGTCCTACAATAGTCAATTTATTATCTATTATATGTTCTTCTTCTTTCTCTCTTTTAAATAATTCAGATCCATTTTTACTTTCATCGAATTTAACATCACAGTCTGTTTTTATTCTCCCTGTTTCAGGAATGTAAACTCTATAAGTATTATTTGCTGCATATCTTACAAATATTCCTTTAATAATCTTTGAATCAAATTTTCTTCTTCCCTGTTCTTTATTCATAATATATTTCATGCAGCCGAATCTTCTCATATACTTGACATTTGGCTTTCTTCCATTCCACATCTCATATGGAGTCTTTCCATGCACAGTCGATTTGCTCCTGTTCTTGATATGTACCGCCGCACATGTTGCTTCAGCCCAAAAATTCATTGGCATCTTCGAATCCGCCATCATTGTTCTGGTCATTTCTATTACGGATTTGTTTGCTCTTTCCACCACTCCATTACATTGTGGGGTCCTAGCAGGACTAAATTCATGTTTTATTCCCTTCTCATTCAACCATTCTTCCAACTTTTTTCCTGTAAATTCTCCTCCATTATCCGATCTGATTGCTTTCAGTCTTAATCCAGACTGATTCTCCTTCAGAATGATTAATCTTTTTAATTTTTCAGTTGCTTCTCCTTTTTCTTCTAATAATTCAACAAATATTACTCTTGAATAATCATCTATAATTGTGAAAATGTAATGTTTTCCTCCGCGTGATGAAGGATTAATCGGACCAACTAAATCAATGTGCCATAAGTCCATAATTTTACTCGTTTTTCTAGTTATTAATCTAGGATGTGCCTTGCGACACATTTTACCTTCTACGCATGGTTCACATTGCCTCTGCTCTTTGTTCTTATTTATTCCAATTACAAGATGTTCCCTTTTCATTTCTTCAATGAGACCAAGATGTTCCCTTTTCATTTCTTCAATGAGCCTTTTGTGGTAAGATGTTCACTTTTCATTTCTTCAATGAGCCTTTTGTTTGTGTGTCCAAACCTCTTATGCCAAATATCGATATCTTCCAGTGTTGCTGCTGTCTCTTTTTCACTTACCGATGATTTCACATAGTATGCATTCTCTTCTCGTACAGCTCTCATCGTTATTTCATCTTCATTTCTGTAGACAACAGCACCATATTTATCAAATTTAACATTATATCTGTAATCGGTTATTTTTGCTACAGATAAAAGATTCATGTTAATATCTGGTACACACAATACATTTTTAAGTCGTATTCTATTATTTAAATGTTGCGTCATTACTATTTCTCCTCGACCATTAGAAATTAATTTCTTTCCATTTTTATCTGCTAACGAAATATCTCTTCTATCATTTACTATATTTTTAAACATAACTTCGCTATTTGCCATATGACTTGTCGCACCAGAGTCTAATAACCATGTATAATTTTTATAATTATTATGCGTTACCTCATTTTCTTTCTCGTCATACGCTGTACTCACGTATGCTTCGTCTCTTACCGATAACACCGCTTCATCTGCAGTTTTTAATGTTACCTCTGTTCGTCCATAACCTCGTCCTGAGCCTTTTCCTCTTGATGTTCCTCTATAACCTCTTCCTCGTGATGTGAACCTCTTCGGTTCCTTGCAGTCAGCCGCAATGTGATTGAATCCTTGGCAATTAAAACATTTCTGCTTGTTACGGCATTCACTTGAAGTATGGCCCTTTATTCCACAATTGTAGCACACGATGTTACTTCTCGGTTTCTCTCTCACTTTTCTTACATGTTCATCTCTCGATGTTTTTTCCTCTTTGCGATTGTTTTTTCTTAATTCCTCCTGTTTTAGTGCGTAACGTATATCATTAATCGTTATTTCCTTTTGAGTTTCCAATACTCGCACATTTTGATCGAACTCGGGCCTTAATCCTCTAATGACATACATCCTCAGCTCATAATCTTCTATCATTCTTCCTAGTTGTACGCACTGATTGCGTAATGCTTCAGCTCTATTCACATACGCGTCTATGCTTTCATCTCTTTTCATTCTTAAAGTCGATAATTCAGATAACGATCTCGCCTTTAATTGTTCTGTTTCAGCTGCCATATTATTCTTAATCAAGCTCCACAGCTTATCGGCGTTTTTTTCATGACTATATTTTAGCAATTGCGCTTTACTCATCGTATTAATAATTACCGTACGTGCAGCATAATTATCGTCGTCCCATTCGTTCCATAGTTTCAATTTTGCATCATAATTATTCTCGCCTTCTTCGGGTTTCTCTGGCGGCTTCACATTTATTACCTTCTTCCATAGTTTCTTTGTTCTTAAGATTCCCTCGATCTTTTCACTCCAAAGGAAATAGTTTGTGTCGTCAAGCTGTTCCACGTTTGTGAGATTCCAATTTTCTGCCATTTTGAAAAATCTCTTTACTCACGTTTCTCTTTGTCTCTCGTTTATCTTTCAACACTCGATAGCCTCGAAAAATGCTACACTTTTCCAACAACGCTCTGCTACCAATTTGTGGCTAATCACGAATACAAATCACATATATTCATTTAAAGAGATATATTTTGAGAGTAATTTTATACAGATTATATTATCAGTCATAAACGTGAACATCTTCCAAAGGCGAGCGGGGCAACCAAGTAACATTCTGCGTTGTCAAGTGGGGAAAAATAAAAACGTAATTCTTTGTTCTTCCTTTTGTCACACATCCTTCAGTCATCTATAGCAATTTATATATATCCTTAGGAACTAAAAAAAAAACTAAAGACATAGAACATAAATGATAAAAACAATATCCCACAACATTCCCAATAAGTAAACATTCACTGTCAGCTAAAAATCATTACAGACACGTAATACGTTTTAGAATCTCTAAATTTTCAGTGCTAATATTAGAACACGGAATATTAGAAGTAGTATTTCTTATCCATAGTATCCATAGTATTTCTTAGTAAAAAATCAATAGTACTATAATACTATACTAATTTTTATATTATAGTATGATGTTTGTATTTTCATTGTATATCAAATAATTATCTGATTGATATTTTAACTTTCCAGGAAATTTTTATACACCGGAATATTGCAAAAAAAGAATAACTAACCTAAGAGAGCTATATATTAAATTGAAAAAAGAGCAAGAATTGAAAAGTGGAAGTGCAGCTTGTACTAAAAAAAATCTGAACTCTTATCAGAATTGTCCTTTTTAGATAAATATATACAAAGAAGACGGTAAATATCTTGAGCATGCGCAAAATACATCGTAAGGATATTAAGAAACGTTGTAAAACGTTGATTTCTTTATAATATTCCTATGATGTATTTTGGAAATTTCAGTTGTGTGGGTCCATATGTACTGTTATTTTAATTGATTCCTTTAATTTGTTACAGAACTTTAACGAACGTGAAAAAAAGTGGAAAAATGCCTGCTTCTTCGCGTAACATTATTGAATATCTAGAAGCAAATGTTGCCGAAAATAGAAATATAAATAAAAGAAGTGCTGAAGAACTACTTTTATCAAAACAACATAATATGGAAAACGACTCGACTGAAAATCTGTGCGAGTATTTGCAAGTACCAAAAAAAAAAGAAAAGTGCTGCTGTAAAAACAAAAAATAACGAAGATAAGGCTTTAATTGATTTAACTAATGCAGCGATGAATATTGCTGCGCAGTTAGAACATGATTCAACCGAAAAAATTGGCTCTACATCAGTAGAAGATGCTTTTGCAGAATTTATTTCTCTGTCTCTGGAAAAAATGAAAGAACCGGAACGCAGTTTAAGACAAAATAAAATATTTTACGATCTCACTGCACCACTACAAAATTTAGAGTAATTTTTTTTCGGATGTTGGTTTTCTTATTCATTTCCAATTTTTTCGGTTGTATGTTGTTATAATTTAATATTATTTTCTTAACAGTAACACCAAACATCTTAATGTTTGGTATTATTATTAAAAAAATAATACCACATTTTTCTTTAGTTTATATTTAATTTAAAGAACCAAAGACGTCTTTCAAGTTTGCATTGGGAATGCACTACTGCAAAACTTATAGTGAGTTTTTCGTTTCAAGTATTGGTTTTTTTATTTATTCCCAATTGTTTTGATTGTATGTTGTTACAATTTGGTATTATTGTTAAATAAATAATACCAAATTTTTCTTTAGTTTATGATATTTAATTCAAAAAATTAAAAACGTGTTTTAAGTTTGCATTGGAAATGAATCGTTAATTTTAATACTATTATGTATTACATATTATTTATTGTGTTTATTCTAAAATTTAAGTATGCAATATTTAGTATTAGTATTTTGTTACTATTCAATTTTAAATTCAATATATTTCAGTATTATTATTCAGTATTATTTATAAAACTTCAATATAAAGTATAAAATATAAAATATACTTGTATGTTCTTAATGAATATTTTATTTTATATACAGAGGAGAAAAATAAATACAAGCTATATGCAATATACTTTTTTTTATTAAAATAATTATAATACGTATAGGCCAACACACAAAAATGATTTATTATAAGTATTTATATAATAATTTTAAATATGATATGTATTATAATAATATATGCATTTTATAGAAACAAAATTTTATTTCCTATATATGCCTCTATTTATGTAATCATACTGAAAATCTACTTCCCCAGCTAGAGAAATAAAATAATCGCATAAAATATCTCGTTGAGTGAGTGTCATTAATGCATTTGGTTATTCATCTTCAATTACAGGAAACCAGTATGTGTTTACTTCATTAATTTCTTGACTATATGATTTAACACCATCTCTTTGCTCTTCATACATTAGATAGTTATGCAAACATACCGTTGCCAGTATTATTTTGCCCGCTGTTATTGGTAGCATACAAATAGGTTTATGATAAATTTGCCACCGATTTGCTAGAATGCCAAAGGCAGTTTCGATTGTGCGTCTAGCTCTAGAGTGTCTATAGTTAAAAATTCTTTGTGGCTCCGTCAAATTAGAACCAGAATAAGGTTTCATTAATCTTGTTGACAATGGAAAAGCAGCATCTCCTATGAAAAATCCTGGTATTCTAATATCACAGCCTGGAAGTTTGGCATTACTTTCCGGCAAATTTAATTGGCCATTCTTCAAATTTTTATTAATAATTGAAGCGTCAAATATTCCACCATCGCTATTTCCTCCATAGGCTCCAATATCTACTAACTTAAATTTATAAAGATGATCACAAATAGCTAACAAAACTATACTAAAAAACTTTTTATAATTAAAATAGCAACTGCCAGAATTTGATGGGCATTTTATTTTAACATGTTTGCCGTCTATTGCCCCAAAACAATTGGGTATTTGCCATGTATTCTAAAATCCGTCAACGATATATTTCCATTGTTCTTGCGTTGGGATTGCTAAATGTAAAGAACTTAAAACATTAGAAATGACATCGCAAACTTCTTTTATTATATTTCTTACTGTGGATTGACCAGCACGAAAAGAGAATGCAATAGAATTTATTGACTCTCCAGTCACAAAATACCTGTAAATTAATAAAATTATCAAAAGTATTTACATTATTGAAACATACTCCTGATAGCAAGTTGTGCGCACACTGTACGCGCAAAGTAGCAGTAAATTCGAGTAGATAGTGACAGCATAGATTTCTGTGTTGACAATATAAATTCAGGATCTATCAACAAAGTCTGTCAAAAATAAAATAAAGTCTGCTGGCTATGCTTTTATTTTTCACAGCAGGTTTGTCAACAGCATTAAATAGTATGTACATACACTATATGCAATATGTTAATTGTCATATTGTCTTGGAAAGTTAATAGTATGCTCTGCATGAAATCTGTTTCTGTAGAGACTTCGCTATCTAGTAGATTATAGAATGATGAACATTTTAGTAAATAGACAAGTAAATAGTTTTCTTTTTTTTAGTAAACTTTCAAATAACTTCAATTTTATTAGATATCTCAGCGTTTATATATATTAATAAATAAAACGTTACAAGTTATCTTAGAGTAATAATAAGTCTTTCTTCTGGAACAAGAGCTCGTAGACTATTCTTAATAAGATAAAGTTTTATTAAATTTAATAATCTATCAAAATGCAACATTGACATTCTGGTGTACTCGAAGAACATGCGTTCATCTTCAGATTCCTTGAGTTCTTTAAATAAATTGTTGTATTGTCCTTGCTGCAGTCTATTTTGATTTATGGGTCTTACATACCATCTTCTATTCACCCATCTCTTATGTTTCTTTTTCTTCTTTAATTTATTAATAATTACAATTGTAACCAGTAAAAGTGCTGAAATTTTCTTACGTCTTAACTTTTCTTTCACATTAAATCTAAAATTATAAAATATATGATGTTGATGTAATAATTATATTTTATCATTAACATTTAAATTCATTAAAAATATTATAAACTAAACTATTAATTACAATCTATACATATAAAGAATATTGTTATTCTTGAAAAAAAATAATATCAACCTTTGCATATTGGCGACGTGTATGAAAAGTTATATCGTTATACAGAAATTAATTATAATAAAGAATTAAATATCACCGCTAGATCATATACAGATTATATATAATCCTTTATTATTAATGAAATGAAAAAACACGTTATTCAAACAATAATGTAAAATTTAAGGAAATTTATTAAAGATTTTTCAAATAATCTAATAAGCGAGAGAGACAGTGCCAATAATGATCAAAGGATCGATTATTCCCTTATGGAACCTTACGTTACGGATTTCTTTGTGCGTTGACCTAAGTTTAATTATAAGTACTGGCTTAAGTTTAAGGTTTGTACTTAACGTAATTTAACGTCTTACGGAAGTTCGGAGGCTCTTAGCCAGTTCAGTAATTTAGGAACGCTTCTTCAGTGCAGTATCCAGCAAAATAGCGGTTACTGGATACAGCACTTACAAGGGGAGAACCAGGTGAGTCACGCTGGGATTTTGATCCCAATTTTTGTAGTCATTCTGGAGACGAAAAAAAAGTTTATGTCTCCCGGCGTTTCATCAAATAGGCCTTAGTTTCAAAATAATAAGTTTGTGAAAATTGGCCATACCGCGGCGCGCCATATGAGCCTTCCCGGTAACTGTTCTCGCAACCAGTGCAGTCGGCTCCGTGCGTTAACTGCTTGCTTCACAATCGTAAGATCCGGTTTTGCTCCTGGATGTGTGCAATATTTTTTTTCTTTTTTAATAAATGTATTTATTTATCTTGATGATATTAATATAGTACGCAAATTTCTAAAATAGAAAATTTAATTTAATATCATTTTCTAAACTTCAATTTAAATTTAATTTAAAGGGAATTTAAATTCAAATAATAATATTTGAAATAATAAATAGGTAATAATAATAATAATAATAATATATAAGTTATTTGAAATGGATAACATATAAAGGCAACGTATCTAAATTTTCAAATTGTTTAATTTAAAATTTGTAACAAAACGCCCCTCCACCTCGCGTGCACTGCCACTCCGCTCCGTTCACCCGAGTACCGCGGCAGCGAGAACCACATTCGCGCACCGGCTAACCTCCCAACGCGCGATCACGCGGCAGCACGCGCGCCGTCCGTGGCGTTCTGTAACGTTCCCACTCCGAGTCTACCGACGAGCGCGCGGATTGATTCGTTCAGTTGCGCGTTCGGATATATAAACCGACAGTGGGAACACCGAGTCAGATCTTCCCGGTCCACCGAATCCGACAGGTCGAGAATCCTCGACCGCACCTCCGATTTCCCGTGAGGACGAGAATACTCGCCTCTTCCAGTACGCTCAACGAAAATCTTTGTCGTCCGGACCAGCCAAAAATCCTCGGCTACCCACGCGCTTCCGAACATCTTCTCCGCAACCAATCCCGGCGAGCATCCTCGCCGCGTTCCGAGCATCCTCGGTGAATCGCGTCATCGTCCGCGACGAGCATCCTCGTCGAGGCCGTGGGCTAGGCATCCCTAGCCAATCAACTCCGTCCTCTCCTCCAGGGAAGACTCACTTGCGAAAACTCGAACATCGTCAGAACATCCGCGTTCTCATAATATCCTTGCCTTAATTTGCACGAGGCGGCTCGGGCGAAGCGCGGAACCGCCACCGTCGCACCGACCCCGCGTTCCGCAAATCCCCGATTTCTCCGGACACCATGTCCGCTTTAACCGCGCGTTCACCGTATAGTTATCATCTCGACTATCGTGTTAATGTAGATTTTGATTATTGTTACTATTAAGTTCTTGCCCACATCGTTTACCGTTTTTGTGTTTATCTTGATTACCGCGTTAGCATAGATTATTATTATTCTTCTGTTCTTTTCTTTTCCGCTATTGTTTTGTTACTCCGAGCGTCGCTTTACATTTTCATTCACTAGAACGGGGAAGGTACCGATAGCGTACAGTACTATTGCACACAAGCCACTCACAACCACTCATAGCGCTTGAACAGAAGAATATCACTAGGCACCAGCCGCTGTGATTGGCTGTGTGCAATAGTACTGTGCGCTATCGGTACCTTCCCACTAGAACGAGCGTTTCGGACTACTCGAAAGCGTTTGGTCACTACGATTACCGAGAGCCAATTATGGTTCAGCTTATGCCCAGTACACTCGTCATGAGGCTCTTTCATTAAAATACCACCTCTCGATGTAACTCTTAAGTTCTTCAAATAAAGATCTAGTCTTTTTTCTATCTGACATCCGAGTGCGATTATTTTACTGAATCCGGCCAATCCGGCGAGCTTATCCGCAACCGTATCCTGATCCTCACCGAACCGATCGAAAACCCACTAGCGTTACAAATTTAATTGAAAATAATATTAACAGTATTTTAAAATTCTTGTTTTTAAATAATTAATCGTAGAAAAAGAATAATAAACAAACATCTGATTGTGAATGTAAATACTTTTATTACAAAATTTAATTATTCAAATATTGCAGATTTATTATAAAATTAAATTATTTTGATGGACAGCAAAAACAAAACGTGAAAGAATTTCGGTTTTATAACCAACTACATACCTGCAAGGGGATTGAAAACCTCTCGTTTATTTACCATTTTATATCCGCTTCTTTTACCAGTGTTAAATTTAAACAATTTGAAAATTTAGATACGTTGCCTTTAT